>NC_061511.1:215359571-215482143 GCF_022539505.1 Lolium rigidum | reverse complement strand
AGTCCAACCCGTGATAGTTACAAGCCATTATTCCTAATACAACTCTATATTTCCAAACTACTCCATAACTGAGCTCCCGGGCTTCATAAACTTCGGGTCGTGGGCCTTCAATAAATCCCAGGTACCTTCTTCAGCAAGCCCATTGGGGATGCCTATGTCAGAAAGTGAAAGTTCACTAAATAAAGGAAAATTTCTTGAGCTCTTACATTGTGTGCAGATTTTTTATAAGAAATGCACAAAGAAACAATATAATGAAATCTCAAGAATACAAATAGATGTGATCAATTCTTGTGCAAGGAACTACTGAACTTGTGTTTGAAGAGCAAGGTGATGTTTGTTTCTCAATATTGTCTGATAGTCAAGTAATGTTTATCTATACGAACAATTAGCTCTGTGTTTATGTTATGCTGATAGGAGAGGAATGTGGTTAAAGGATATATTGGTGTTGTCCTTGTTGAAGATACCACCTCTTTGACACTCACAATAACAGTAGAGACCTTGCTTATGGATCATGGTCTGGCCTTCTCTAGGCTACCTGGGCAAGGACATGATGGAGCTAGAAACATGAAGGCTACGTTAATGGTCTGGCTTTCTCGATGGTACTAGCTATGTGTATTGTTTTGCTCATCAATTTGAGTTATTTCTTGTTGTTGTTGCTAAGGAGAATTCTGATTTGTGTCTTAATTATTCTTTCAACAACTTCCAAGTCCGTTGATTTTTCTTGGGATGTATTGTAAGAAGATATGAATGCTCCGATTGTCTCAAGCTGAACAACTTATTAAATAAATTATACTTGGAGGAACTTGAAATCGGTGAAGGCATGAAGCAAGAGATGGGATTGAGTACGCCGGATGATACTTGTTGGGGTCTTACTACACAACCATTTATGTTGTTCTTCGTATGTGTCCTTCCATCCGTCTAGTTCTCAACAAGATATCAAAAGATCACCATCAAAGCAATGCGGCTATGCTTTCTGAGACCATGTTGTCATCATTTGAGTCATTTGACTTTGTTTTCATGGTACACTTGTTGCAAATCATCGTAGGTTACACAGATTTCATAAGCTGCTTTGCAACAGAGATATCAAGACATTGTCAATGCCATTGAACTCGTCTATTTTACGAAGGTTCGACTAGAATTACACATAAATGGTGAGAGATGGAAACCTTTTCTTGAAGGGGTCACATACTTTTGTGTCAAGCATAGAGTCAAAGTTACTCACATGGAAGCCCTATAGCCGGTTGGAAGACCATCAAGATTCTACAAAAACCTCATGAATCTCCAGCCCTTACATGTTGAGATGGTTCTATGTATCATTAATAGACAACTTCGAGAGCTTGGAGATTGGTTTGATCAGGCAAACACCAAATTACGAACTTACTCTTTTCATTGCTGATATGTGTAGAGATGAGAGGTTTAAAAGCCTCAAAAATATTGGTTGACTCTCTATTATGCTTGCTGAAACAAACCAGAATATGACTTATAACGTTGTTTACAAGCTTCTCAAATTGGTGTTAATCTTACATCTAGCAAATAATAGGGCTGATAGGATATTTTCTTCAATGACTTTTGTAAAGAGCAAGCTACCGAACAAGTATTGAATGTCTGGATGCTACATTTAATGGGCGGGAATTCGTCTTTCAAGTGAAGGATTATGTGTCGGTTAACTTAAAGAAAATTGTACCAGTGTAGAATACTTTTGCGAAAGGTTAACATACCTTGTTTTCCTTCACCGAACACTTTCATTATCTACTTGCAACTTTTGTTCGATAAAGAGCGCTTTACTACTTAAAGGTTAAAATGTTAAACATTAAACCTTGCCTCCGCATAACTGAGATGCTTACAGCCATTACGATCCAAAAGTTACATGTACTGTGTGTACAACTAATCATAAATGGGACCCATAAGTGTAAGGTTAAATTGGGACTTCACAATGATTTGTGAATAGAAACGAGCTGATCCTCTTCTCTGACCACAAAAGAGAAGCCAAGTTGATCCTACCATATAGATAAACATATACAATCACACACATTACCAATTTACAACTAACGCCTATAAAACCATTTTCGTTCCAGCTAGCTAGCCATGTTCGGCGACTCGTGACGTGTCGATAATCTTGTATCCATATGTCAAGCATATATGTAACTATATGCGGGATTACATGTAGTATACTAGTCTAGAATCTACGAGTAGAAATGGTAATCCTTGGCTTTCTGTATAATCCGCCAGAGTCCTCCGATGGGCGATAGTATCATAAGCATGAATCCAAGGACGATGCAGATCTGAAGAGCATGGTAGTAGAAACATAGTTATATTGGGTCTAACATAGAACAATTGGGATTGAAAATTAGGATGAAATTGAGACACAAATTGGTCTTGTTATTTTGGACATCTACTACAGACACAGAGAAAGAAAGAAATCAAGAAGCTTGTTACCCAGTTAGTGCACCATGAGAGGCTGAATCTTTTGGGCTTGTGGATTGCCAGCCACATGATGCAGGGAAGCTGCACAAGATATGTGTCCTTGTCAGGCTGTGAATTCGCAGTTGCTATAATGGAAACGAAAGGGATTTGGAATGCTTACAAAATAAGTCGTCGGTGCGAACGCGAATCCGCCAAAGAATCCAAGCAGCCCACCGAAGAAGGGGAAGGTGATGGCTATGAACATTGTGAACGCTGCAACCGATTGCATCCCATTAAAGTCGTGGTTATCTGATGGCAAGAGCTTTAGCGTGAAGAAATGAATTCTGAAATATTATTACCAACATAGGCGGTCCGGGCAACCAAACGGACGGGCAGGCCGGGAGGGAAGCGCAGCTTCTTGACGAGCACCATCTCGATCATGTCGAACACGGGCATGGCGTAAACCTGGTAGCTTCCGACGACATGGAGGACGACCATCATGTTGGCGGTGGCAATGAGCCACTTGGGCTTGTCGAGGGTGATGAGGATGTTCTCATTGACGGTGTTGCCGAAGGCCCAGTAGCAGACGAGCGCGACGGGGAAGTAGTGGAGGGCGATGATGACGTAGGCGACGACCACGCCCTTCCACATGGGTTTCTTGGACGGCATCTCCGGCGTGGACGGGATGGCCGCCTGGATCTCCAGCACGACGTTGTGGCCGGCGTACGCGAAGGCCACGACCCCCAGCGCCTCGAAGAAGCCGAACACCTTCCCCGCCGCCGACGTCTTGCGCAGGTGGTAGTTCACTTGCCCCGCCGCCTTCCATCCACTGTCCAAGGAAGCCCCCCAAGCAATCGTCGAGTAGCTGCGCGCCATGTCATGTCAGCGGGTTTCAGAATTTTTGCTGTGCAGACGTGCAGCACATATCGATATGGTGGTGGGGGACAGAAATTACTCACCAGATTGACATGATGGCGGCGGCGAGGGAGATGGTGGAGATGGCGTCGAAGTTGGGGAGCTGGGAGAGGACGAACTGGACAGAGGCGAAGATCATGGTGAAGTAGGTGAGCTTGATGTCCTTGCAGTTCCTGTCTTTGCAGACGATCTCGTGGAACTTCTGGAGCGACATGCCGCCGGTGAGCATGTAGACGATGTTGAGGCCAACCTCGACGACGAGCTGCTGCGGCACGACGATCCAGAGCCCGAGCTTGTCGCCGAAGGCGTGCTGCCCGAGCTCGTGGTACCGGTCGAACCTCGTCCCCGGCACCGCCTCGTGCATCTCCACCATCTGCCACAGCGTGTAGAGCGTGATGATCCACGACAGGAGCAGCGCCGCGATGCCAGGGCCCCTAGAACCAAATCACATCAAGGTCGGTCAAATTCAGTAGAAATCAGAGGTCAGCGATGGCCGGTGATCGACACAGAACGTACCAGCCGAGCTCGGACATGGCGTACGGCAGGCTGAGGACGCCGGCTCCGACCATGGCGGTGACATTGTGAAACGCGGAGTACCACCACTTGGCGTTCCTCGAGGAGGTGATCGGGAGCCAGTCATCTAACGACCTCTCCTGCGCTCTCCGGCCTTCCAGCGCTCCCCTGCCGCCCTCCGAAATTTCACCATATCTGTTAGCCCGCGCGGCCATGGCTGAGCTGTTTAAAGACTTCACCTTTTGTTTGCACTTTGCACAGTACGTACAAACACAAGGGGACAAGATGTACTATGAAGATGGTACCTTACGATTACATGGGTAGAATTTTCTGCAGTGGCAATAGAATAATCGACGGTCAGAGACGAGTGCGGTTTTTCTAACGGATCCGGTAACTACCGGTGTCCATCTGCCCGTGCGTTGGTTGGTTGCGATGCGTGCTGGCCGAAGCGGTATCCCGAATTTTTATTGGGTATTGCCCCGACAGACGCTGCGCGACATATACAATACGTATCAGCTGGTGGCCCTTATGGCTGTCTCTTTTCCGGCTTGCTCGCCCGCCGCCCCGCCTCCGGTGTCGAGCACTGCGACCCCTCCGCCGGCAGCGTCTCCTGCGCCGTCCGCTTCCAGCCCGCCGCCCGCGACGGCATCTCCTCCCGCGCCCGCTCCTAAGGCTCCCAGCCCCACCTCGGCCCCCCCCCCCCGCTTCCGCCTCCGCCCAGGGGACACCGCCAAGCTCGGCGCCGGCGGCCTCGTCTCCTCCGTCTGCTCCTCCGAGCTCTTCGCCACCGTCGCCCACGCCGTCGGCTCCGGCCGGCGCCCCGCCGATGCTGCCACCAGCGACCGCTCCGGCCGGCGCAGATGGAGGATCGACGAACACGATCGGCGCGTCACCTCCCACCGGCTCCACCAACCAGAACAGCGCCGGGGTCATGGTGACCGGCGCCGCCGCCTCAGCCGCGGCCTGCATCGTCGGCTACGCCATGCTTGCTCTCTGATTTCTGAATCCTAATTGGGAAGTGCTGGTATGTCCCAATTTTCAGTAAATATACGTAATATTTGCCATATTTCTTTGATGCCAAGATGTTACTTAAGACAAACCCATACTTAGAGCAAATATAACCCATATATGTTTGCTCACAAATTTTTGAACATATTAATGAAAAATCTGAAACTTTTTGAAAAAAAATACAACTAGAATATGTTTGAATCACATATGTAAAAAAAAATACAACTAAATAAAAAAAAATATAATATGTGCCATATTTCTTTGGTATCATTACTGATCCCATACTTAGAAAAATATATTGATCATACGATTTGAGTTGCTCACAAAAATTTGGAGATATTTTAAATGGACTGAAATTATTTAAATAAACCACTACTAGAAAAAGGCCTAGGCGTAAGATCACTCGTAGTGGCGCACCCCTCTAGTGGTGCTCCACTGCTATATAGCAGTGGCGCACCAAAAACAGGTGCTCCACTGCTATGAAAATACTAGTGGCGCACCACAACAACCATGCGCCATTGCTATATTTATTTTATGATTCAGCTCCACCCGAGACTTGAGTTAGCAATGGCGCATGAGTGGTGCGCCACTACTAACTGTTAGCAGTGGCGTGATAGTAGTGGTGCGCCACTAGTATTTAGCAGTGACATGGAGTATATGGTAATAATATATGGAACTTTTATGAACTTACGAAAATAGGAAATTGTGACATGATATTTCGATACAATATTTGAAACATGGTTGAAAAATTATACAAACTGAACCTAATTAAAATCAGTAAGAACCATCCATCGGAGTTAGTGTCGTGCATTAGAATAAGTACAGAAGTAAGTTGTTAATTCAGGAGAGATTTTACCGTGGTGGAATGAATGGAAATAATTGAAGAGAGAGAATTCGGGGTGGAGAGAGAGGAGAGGGGACAGAGCCATGTGGGTGGGACCTACACATGCAGCAGACATGCAGCAGAAAACCACGAAAGAGCTAATACGTTGCGATACTTGGATGGGGTAGATTGTACTGGATCAGCTGTCACCGTGTTATTGGTTCGGGGTACTCCGGTAGTTACCGGCTCCGGCAGAAAAGACTTTGCGGGTCAGAGACAGCTCAAGATGACAACCGATCGAGGTTGACTGGGATTTTAAACTCTGATGACTTGTACACAAGACGCAACCTCAAGGCCTCTCAGCCGTTTGGATGAGTCACTTGGGAATGCAGTTAACATAAAAAAGAAAATCCAAATCCATGTACCATGTACCTATGCCGTCATGGACAAATAAAAGTCACTATTTGGTACTTGATAGTCTACTGAAGGTTTTAATATATGGACAAACCGTAACTATCATGTAATCACTTCGTCAAAACGATAGCGTTTAAGATAGTGACGTAGTTTTCAGTAATATCTTGAACTACTGTATTATTTTTCATGTATATACAGTTCAAAAAACAACATGAAGAAGTACAATCCCGGCCTCTACAATAAATTGATGGCAAACCATTGATCATCACACAAACAATATATTACATGCAACAAACGTTATTTTCGTAGATCACACACATTTACAAAAGACATAAAATAAACTGAAATTACAATCACTTTCTGAAGTTGTGGCACGCCTAAACATGTATACGAACGAAACTGCCCATGATGGCAACCTCAATATTTGAACCCGTCCCCAGGCCACACAGAGTCCAGCCTCTTCTTCCCAGGCCACACAGCTCGGTGGTGGTGACGTCGTGGGCTGTTGTGTGGCGTAACCATTAAACGTTGTCCAATAGGGAATGATCTCTCCCTTAACTATACATTGTTAGGTAGGATGATAATCCGATTTAAAGTTCGTCTATCCCTGCGAAATTACCGTGATGGGGATTCAAGCCCGGGTGGACTGGTTCTCGATGTGGCGTAAACATTATCTATTATCTATCTATCTTATATCTAACTCATGTGCTACGACTATACAATCATATTTTTATACCGACATATTGCAAAAATATATGAAACTATGAATGTATTTCTCGAACACATAAAGATGATGCCCTCGCATTGTGAGGGCCACTATGCAAGTTATTAAGTAACAGTAAAATCGGTCTAGCTAGGAGCCACCACAGCGGTTTGGCGTCCTAAGCCGTTCGATCCACTTATCCGATGATGCAGGTGCGGTGACCCAGTATACCACTGCATGGTGTAGTATGCAAGTCGTTGACATAACACCAATGAAATATCGTGTCACTAGTATTACATCCCTCAGAGTGGTATAACAGAAACATATGCGAGTCCAAGGTATGTCTATAGAAGTATACACAAACTGTTTACAAAAGATCAGCACAACCTCCTACTTTACATTGAGGTAAAACTGTAAATAAAACTCCAAAAGAAGAACTCGTAGACTAATTTCTTACTAATTCTAGATCTAGAGATACTTGGCTTGCTAGAGAACTATGCTAGAACGCTATCTACTTAGGTACTAGGTTTAGGGAATAAGTTCACTTCTACTTCTAGACTAGGTTTCCACCATGGAATATGTACATGCTAACTTCATCAACTTTATTGACTGACTTCTGCCCTTGCATTGGTTAAGTCCCCCGTCTTCGAACTTAATGGTAGCTTCTCCTTTGATGCCTCCAGATCTAAGCAGGGTGTTCAAGAGGGAACAGATGAGTACTAGCGTACTCAGCAAGTTCAATAATAGAAATAAGTGTATCATGCACTAGCTACAACCAGAAACCAGAAAGTCGTAGGCAAATGCAAGTTTTCATAATCATTTCTTCAAAAGGTTTATTTTATTCTGAAAAAGTATGTCCGTTAGTCTTCACAAGTTAACCAGAACTTCATGTAGTTCCTTTCCTGCCGCGTTAGTAGTTTCTTCCCGAAAAAGGGAGTGATAGGTCACAATTCAATACACTCAGGTGTGTTACTTTACGCATAAGAGAACTTATGCTTATTGCCAACCGAGTCATGAGCCTGTCCACACTTCCTTGGTGTGAGGCCAGGTGTAAGATACAAACCAATCACTGCCTTCTCCGCGACCCCGCATACCCACCCTTTTGACCATTCACATATCCCCGGTAGACATCTTCCGTTCATACGGCTTTACCAACGATATCCTATGGAAAATCCGTCATAGATGATAGATCTCCATTCATCCACGCGGGTAAAGCCTTCTTATAAGACGATAGAGCTCCCTTCATCCACACAGGTAAAGCCTTCTTACCCACACGACAATTAATAGTAGGATGTCTCCAATAGTTTATAGGTTGATTTCCTATAATAAAATTGCCTTCTTATAAATTTTTTTTATCCTAACAAGTGGTGTAGCTTCCCATAAGATTCATAGAAGTGTGCACTCTTATTCAGTTCTTAATTAAGCTAGGTTATGAGAAATATGTGATTCAGTTGGGGGTTTCTTCATGAGATTCTTCTATCCGCGGGCTTGGGTCCTCATGGAGAAAGTGGATTGATAATTGATGACTCACAAGTATAGGGGGTGTATCGTAGTACTTTCGATAAATAAGAGTATCGAACCCAACAAGGAGCAGAAGGTATTGATGAACAGTTTTGATCAAGGATTCACTATAACACTAACAAACAGGTTTGAAGGGGTATTTGGTATTGCAGGTAAATAAAGTGCGAGTAAATAAAAGACAGTAATAATTATTGCAGTGAGTGGCCCAATCCTTTTCAGAGCAAAGGACAAGCCGGTTGTTGTACTTATGATGACCAAATGTTCCCGAGGATACACGGGAATTTCGTCAAGTGATTTCGCTTCACATAGCCAAATAATCTTCATTGGTTTGATAAGTGTTGTGTGAGTGAACCTATGCTAATGCACTACCCCATACTTGGACTAATGCATACTTGTTATTATTGTTGGAGATATGCCCAAGAGGCAATAATAAATTAGTTATTGTTATATCTTAGTGTTCATGATAAATGTTTACATCCCATGCTATAATTGTATTAACCGAAACATTGATACATGTGTGTTATGTAAACAACAAGGAATTCCTAATAAGCCTCTTGTATAACTAGCTTGTTTATTAATAGATGATCATGGTTTCGTGATCATGAACATTGGATGTTGTTAATAACAAGGTTATGTCAGTGGGTGAATGATATAATGGACATACAGCCAAATAAGTGTAGCATGAGATCAAGTCATTAAGTTCAACTTGCTATAAGCTTTCGATACATAGTTACCTAGTCCTTCGACCATGCGATCATGTAAATCACTTACACCGGAAGGGTACTTTGATTACATCAAACGCCATTGCGTAAATGGGTGGTTATAAAGATGGGATTAAGTATTCGGAAAGTGTGAGTTGAGGCATATGGATCAAGAGTGAGATTTGTCCATCCCGATGACGGATAGATATACTCTGGGCCCTCTCGGTGGAATGACATCTAATTAGCTTGCAAGCATGTGACAAGGTCACAAGAGATGACATACCACAGTAACGAGTAAAGAGTACTTGTCGGTAACGAGGTTGAACTAGGTATGGAGATACCGATGATCAAACCTCGGACAAGTAAAGTATCGTGTGACAAAGGGAATCGGTATCGTATGTAAATGGTTCAATCGATCACTAAGTTATCGCTGAATGTGTGGGAGCCATTATGGATCTCCATATCCCGCTATTGGTTATTGGTCGGAGAGGAGTCTCGACCATGTCCGCATAGTTCACGAACCGTAGGGTGACGCGCTTAAGGTTCGATGTCGTATAAGTAGATTCGGAATATGAGATGGAGACCGAAGTTTGTTCGGAGTCTCGGATGGGATCCAGGACATCACGAGGAGGTCCGGAATGGACCGGAGAATAAGATTCATATCAGGGAAGTTGATTTCTAGGTTTCGGAAAAGTTCAGGATTTTTCCGGTGGAAAACCGAGAAGGTTCTAGAAGGTTCCGGGGGTCCACCAGTGGGCCCATGACCCTAGGAGGCCTAGCATTGGCCGAGGGGATGCACCCTAGCCTAATGGGCCAGGGGCACATGCCCCTCAAGGCCCAAGTCAGCCACCCTTAAACCCTAGGTGGATCAACTTGGGGGGAAGAATTCCCCCTCCCCCCTTTGGCCGCCGGCCCTAGATGGGTTTGGGGCATTGGGGGGCCACCCAAACCGACCTCCCCCCTATATAAAGAGGGTAGGGGGGAGGGGGCGCTGACCCCAATCAGACCGAACTCTGGCCGCCCCCTCTCTCCTCCATAGTGCTCTACCGGCTTGGCGAAGCCCTGCAGCTTTTCTCCTCCTCCACCACCACCACACCGTCGTGTTGCTGGGATTCCGAGGGGATCTACCACACCTCCGCTTCCCACTGGAACGGGGAGAGGATGGGCTTCATCGACACCGTACGCACGACCGAGTACGGAAGTGTTGCCGGATTGCAGCATAGGATGATCGACTACATCAACAACGAGATCTAATCTCGTAGGCTTTGGAATCTTCGAGGGTTAGTCTCACATACATCTCGTTGCCTCGATCTTCATAGATTAGATCTTGCCTTCTCCTAGATTGGATCTTGGATTTGTTCTTATTCGCGGTAGAAATTTTTTGTTTTCCATGCAACGAACCCATCAGTGGTATCAGAGCCGTGTCTATGCATAGATCTGTTGCACGAGTAGAACACAATGGTTTTGTGGGCGTTGATGCTCTTGTTGTTTTTGGTTAGTGTACTTTGCATCTTGCGGGATGGTGGGATGAAGCGGCCCGGGCTAACTTTACATGATCGCGTCTCATGAGACCTGCTCCACGCTTGACATGCAAATTGTATTGCATAAGTGGCTTTGCGGGTGTCTGTCTCTCCCACCATAGTTAAGATTCAATTTACTCTTTAAATTGAAAACATTAGTATCACCGTTGTGGTTC
The DNA here is from genome assembly GCF_022539505.1 of Lolium rigidum. NCBI lineage: Eukaryota > Viridiplantae > Streptophyta > Magnoliopsida > Poales > Poaceae > Lolium > Lolium rigidum. Next base: position 215,471,446 of record NC_061511.1, on the reverse strand, counting down.
ATGTTCGTAAGTAGATTGGATCTTACTCGAAAACCCTAAACCACGTAAAATATGCAAACCAAATTAGAGGCGTCTAACTTGTTTTTGCAGGGTTTGGTGATGTGATATGGCCATGATGTGATGATGATTATATTTGATGTATGAGATGTTAATTATTGTATTATGGCAACCAGCAGGAGGCTAATGGTTGTCTTTAAATTTGTTAAGACATGCGTGTCTATTCATCATGTAATAGCTTTATTTCAAGTAGTTGTCATAGTAGCTATAAGTGATGGACAACCATGAAGCGGCGCCATGGACCTTGGTTGTTGGGGGGATGACCCCCGGTATGCCAAAGGCATGCCAAACCGGATGGTTTGAGCCATCAAAGTACCGGTTTAAAGGTGGTTCCGAATAACGAACGTTAATTCAGAGAATCATACCGGTATCCCAGGAAGGGGGATACCGGAACTGGCTAAGAACGTACCGGAATACCGGAACAGGCTACACTGTAGCACGTCGGCAAGGCTGGTCAAAGATGCTCTCCAGAGCTAGAAGACAAAGATGAGCGAAGCACTTCAGCTTTAATCGAAGCCATGACGCCAAAGGCAAAGCATGACGTAAAAGGTGCCGGAGGATGTCACAACTCCTGATTAAAGGCATACCGGCATCACCGGTAGCTAAAGTAGCTTTGTAAAGTAGTTTGTCTAGTCAAAGATCCCATTAGGGTTTCTTAGGGTTTCTTCCCCTGTAAGCCGCCCTCTCCCCTATATAAGGAGAGGGCGCACATCCCTTCGCGGGCATGGACGATAGGCTCTCTTGTAACCAGAAACCTGTAAGCTCTTATGATAACGGAATAGAGAGATCTAGTGGGGTCTTTGTTCTTGAGTTCATCATCTTCTACCTTCGGCCAAGGCCAATTTCTTGAGGAATCCATCCGGAAACCTCTCCATCTATACCAAAACCCTCCCCTGAATCCTCTAGCGCACATTCAACCCCAAGATAAGCCATCCCATGGCATCTGTCTGTTCACCACGACGACAGTTGGTGCCCACCGTGGGGCCAGCAGCTGTGCTTGCTGGAGTTCATATTCGGGCGGGCCTCCTCACCGTTGGCGGCGAGCATGTCGTCACCGTGCTCGTCAACCGCATCCGCGACATGCGCTTCATCAACGACAACATGGGCTGCTTCTCCAACGGAGGTAAGTTCCCCAAGAACGGCCACGTCATCGAGTTCGGGAGCATCCTCGTCTACTACGGCACCGTCCCTGAGCGCCAGTAGCTCTCGCCGGTGCTGGTGGCTCCGGATCCGCCAAGGTCTGCGCTTCGAAGCGACCGCACAGCCGGCAGCGTCGAGGTGCTGGTGGTTGGCGCGGGTGACGCCGGCAAGGGAGCTGCGGCGGAAGGCGCGGGACAGACAAATTCCACGCGCACGGCCAAGCCGCCAACCGAGCTCAACCAGGAAGCTGCAGGTGCATCCGCAGCGCCACCGGAGACTCCACTCCAAGCGGCCATGAGCGTGCTGGCTACCACCATTGCGCAGAGCATCGACCCGGCAGCGGCTCAGGCGGAACTGGAGGCACAACGGCAGAAGCTGCTCGCGAACGGCACCGACATCGTCCGGGCGCAGCGCGAGCTGAACCTAACCCTACGTGAGTATAACGCTGCCCATGGCTTTGCTTCTGTTAGCGCTCAGGCTGCAAGGATACCAGAAAACTGGCTTAGAGCTCACAACTTAGATCAGGATCTGCGTAAGGAGATTCTTGCCGGAAAAAGTACTTCTGCATCGTTGAGCATGGTAGAGAAACCTAAGTATAGCTGTCCGGATAAAACCATAAAAGCTGCTAAGGCTGCAGTAGAGCTGTGTGAATCGCTTTCCGGAGATGCTTTGGCAAAACAACAAGAGCTTGTCAGGGAGTTGCTTGATACGATTGAGCAGCAAAATGCTGAACAGCTTGCAAAGTTGAACAAGGCTGCGGCTTCGAAATCTGTGCATTCGACAAAGAATGCCGGAAGCAGGTCCCATGGGCAGGCGTCGTCCCCCCATCCGGACAAGAGAAAAGGAAAAGAGGTGAATGCACAGCAGATGACTGTGTACAATCCGGTGCTAGCCGGAAAACAACAAGCCGGGCGACACGAGGCCGGTAGAAAAAGCCAAGGGGCAGATCGTGGCTACGCCAGATATGGCTATGCCAGAGATGAGTATGCCGGTAGAGGTGAAACCGGGCAAAATTATCGTGCACCAAGAGCTGCTTATGCAGAGGAGGAAATGCCTCCGCCAAGGTACCGGCAGGCTAGGGCCGCGGTACCGGAAAGATACGATGAAGCTGATTCAGGAACCGAAAGAATTGGAGCCTACCGGAACCCTTTGGGGGAAAGGTTAGGAGAAAGATGCCTACCAGACCGGGATGCGAGGCACAGGCTGGATAGGATGTACTTGTCTGAAATGGTTGAGGCAGAAGGTCCTCCGGGTCCCAAGTGTTTTGGCCCACGCATCATGAAAGAGGAACCACCGGTTCGCAACTTCACGTTGCCCCGCGATACAAAAACATATGATGGCACCACTAAGCCGGAAGACTGGCTTGCGGATTACGTGACCGTAGTTTACGTTGCCGGTGGCGGAGGAGCGCCATCCTTGGTGGAGGAAACCGGCGTTGGGCCGTGAGAATTGTACCGTATTTCCTGGTAGGACCAGCGCGCATCTGGCTAAACAACTTGCCGACAGGAAGCATAAATGGCTGGTTGGACTTTGAGGAAGCCTTTGTGAGCAACTTCAGCAGTACATACCGAAGGCCAAATAGGCCGCAACAGCTCGCTTTGTGCGTACAGCGTTCGAATGAAACAGACCGGGATTACCTGACCCGGTGGAACTCCATAAGGAACTCTTGTGAGGGAGTAATCGAGGCGCAAGCCATAGCTTGGTTTTGCAATGGGTGCAGAAGAGGTTCACCTCTGTGACAAAAGCTACAGAGAAACATGCCAACAACGTTGGCAGAAATGATACGTGTGGCGGATAACTATGCATTGGGAGACCTAATGCAATCGGCAGTGCATGCAGAGCCAGCACAAACAAGCCAACCATGCCAAGATCAGTACCGGGATAACCGACACAACAAAAGAAGGGAAGATTTCCCGGATCGGAGGTACGGTCCGTGATATGTCTCCAACGTATCGATAATTTCTTATGTTCCATGCCACTTTATTGATGATACCTACATGTTTTATGCATACTTTATGTCATATTTATGCATTTTCCGGCACTAACCTATTAACAAGATGCCGAAGAGCCGATTCTTTGTTTTCTGCTCGTTTTTGATTTCAGAAATCCTAGTAAGGAAATATTCTCGGAATTGGATGAAATCAACGCCCGGGATCTTATTTTTCCACGAAGCTTCCGAACACCGGGGAGAAACGAAGTGGGGCGACGAGGCGGCCGGACGCTAGGGCGGCGCGGCCCAAGCCACGGCCGCGCCGGCCTAGTGTGTGGCCCCTCGCGTCGCCCCTAAACCTACCTCTCCGACTATAAGAAGCCTTCGTCGATAATAACTCCAGTACCGAGAGCCACGATACGGAAAACCTTCCAGAGACGCCGCCGCCGCCAATCCCATCTCGGGGGATTCGGGAGATCGCCTCCGGCACCCTGCCGGAGAGGGGAATCATCTCCCGGAGGACTCTTCACCACCATGGTCGCCTCACGGAGTGATGAGTGAGTAGTTCACCCCTGGACTATGGGTCCATAGCAGTAGCTAGATGGTCGTCTTCTCCTAATTGTGCTTCATTGTTGGATCTTGTGAGCTGCCTAACATGATCAAGATCATCTATCTGTAATGCTACATGGTGTGTTTGTTGGGATCCGATGAATAGAGAATACTATGCTATGTTGATTATCAATCTATTATCTATGTGTTGTTTATGATCTTGCATGCTCTCCATTACTAGTAGAGGCTCTGGCCAAGTTTTTGCTTGTAACTCCAAGAGGGAGTATTTATGCTCGATAGTGGGTTCATGCCTCCATTAAATGCGGGACGAGTGACGGAAAGTTCTAAGGTTGTGGATGTGCTATTGCCACTAGGGATAAAACATCGATGCTATGTCTAAGGATGTAGTTGTTGATTACATTACGCACCATACTTAATGCAATTGTCTCGTTGTTTGCAACTTAATGCTTGGAAGGGGTTCGGATGATAACTCTGAAGGTGGACTTTTTAGGCATAGATGCATGCTTGGATAGCGGTCTATGTACTTTGTCGTAATGCCCAATTAAATCTCACAATACTCATCATATCATGTATGTGCATGGTCATGCTCTCTTTATTTGTCAATTGCCCAACTGTAATTTGTTCACCCAACATGCTTATTCTTATCGGAGAGACACCACTAGTGAACTGTGGACCCCGGTCCATTCTTTTACATCGAATACAATCAACTGCAATACTCGTTCTACTGTTTTCTGCAAACATCATCATCCACACTATACATCTAATCCTTTGTTACAGCAAGCCGGTGAGATTGACAACCTCACTGTCACGTTGGGGCAAAGTAATTTGGTTGTGTTGTGCAGGTTCCACGTTGGCGCCGGAATCCCTGGTGTTGCGCCGCACTACACTCCGCCGCCATCAACCTTCAATGTGCTTCTTGGCTCCCTACTGGTTCGATAAACCTTGGTTTCTTGCGAGGGAAAACTTGCCGCTGTACGCATCACACCTTCCTCTTGGGGTTCCCAACGGACGCGTGATGTACGCGTATCAAGCTCTTTTTCTGGCGCCGTTGCCGGGGAGATCAAGATACGCTGCAAGGGGAATCTCCACCTCCAATCTCTTTACTTTGTTTTTGTTTTGCTCTATTTTATTTACTACTTTGTTTGCTGCACTAAAACAAAATACATAAAAATTAGTTGCTAGTTTTACTTTATTTGCTATCTTGTTTGCTATATCAAAAACACAAAAAAATTAGTTGCTTGCATTTACTTTATCTAGTTTGCTTTATTTACTATTGCTAAAATGGGTACTCCTGAAAATACTAAGTTGTGTGACTTCACAACCACAAATAATAATGATTTCTTTGAAATTAAACCTGCTTTACTGAATCTTGTTATGAGAGAGCAATTTTCTGGTGTTAGTTCTGATGATGCTGCTGCCCGTCTCAATAATTTTGTTGAACTATGTGAAATGCAAAAGTATAAGGATGTAGATGGTGACATTATAAAATTAAAATTGTTTCCTTTCTCATTAAGAGGAAGAGCTAAAGATTGGTTGCTATCTCTGCCTAAGAATAGTATTGATTCATGGACTAAATGCAAGGATGCTTTTATTGGTAGATATTATCCTCCTGCTAAAATTATATCTTTGAGAAGTAGCATAATGAATTTTAAACAATTGGATAATGAGCATGTTGCACAAGCATGGGAAAGAATGAAATCTTTGGTTAAAAATTGCCCAACCCATGGACTGACTACTTGGATGATCATCCAACCCTTTTATGCAGGACTGGATTTTTCTTCACGGAACCTATTGGATTCAGCTGCTGGAGGTACCTTTATGTCCATCACTCTTGGCGACGCAACAAAGTTTCTTGATAATATGATGATTAATTACTCTGAATGGCACATGGAAAGAGCTCCACAAGGTAAGAAGGTAAATTCTGTCGAAGAAACCTCTTCCTTGAGTGATAAGATTGATGCTATTATGTCTATGCTTGTGAATGGTAGGACTAATGTTGATCCTAATAATGTTTCGTTAGCTTCATTGGCTGCTCAAAAGGAATATATTGATGTGAATTTCATTAAAAATAACAATTACAATAATTCTAGGCCATATCCTGCTAATGGTAACTCTTATGGTAGATACGTTTCACCTAATGAGGAAAAGATGTTAGAGATTGAAAGATCCACCAAGAGCTTTATGCAGTCACAATATGAGCAAAATAAATTATTTACTAAAACTATGAACGAACAATCTACCTTGTTGAAGAATATAGGAAATCAACTTGAAAATTTGAATATGGAGATCTCTGGGTTGCAAACTAAACTTGCAAATGCTGAAAACCGAATCTCATACATGTCTGCGTCACAATCTTCTTTAATTAATAAAATGGCTGCTAAACCTGAGGATATTGATAATACAATTGTTACTACAGAAAATGCCATCCAAGTTAGAATTAATGAGAATATAAGATTGATGGCCGAATTGCGTGCTAGGTGGGAAAGAGAAGAAAATGCTAAAGAAGATAAAATAGCTAAAGTTTGGACTATTACCACCACTAGTAATGCTAATGCTCCACATGTTGCTGCACCTCCTACTATTAATGGTAAAATAATTGGTGTTGGCAATGTTTCCACTTCTAATGCAAAGCGTGAAAAACTGCCTGAAACTGCTAAAACTGCTGAAATTGCCTGTGATAAAACTGCTGAAATTTTTTCCAACATTGGGGACAATGATCCCATTGCTTTAGATCATAATGGTTTGGATTTTGATGATTGCCACATCTCTGAAGTTATAAATTTCTTACAAAAACTTGCTAAGAGTCCCAATGCTAGTGCTATAAATTTGGCTTTCACAAAACATATTACAAATGCTCTCATAAGAGCTAGAGAAGAGAAATTAAATCGCGAAACTTCTATTCCTAGGAAGTTAGAGGATGGTTGGGAGCCCATCATTAAGATGAAGGTCAATGACTTTGATTGTAATGCTTTATGTGATCTTGGTGCAAGTATTTCCGTTATGCCTAGAAAGATCTATAATATGCTTGACTTGCCACCATTGAAAAATTGTTATTTGGATGTTAATCTTGCTGATAATTCTACAAAGAAACCTTTGGGGAGAGTTGATAATGTTCGCATTACCGTTAACAATAACCTTGTCCCCGTTGATTTTGTTGTCTTGGATATTGAATGCAATGCATCTTGTCCCATTATATTGGGAAAACCTTTTCTTCGAACTGTTGGTGCTATCATTGATATGAAGGAAGGTAATATTAAATATCAATTTCCTCTCAAGAAAGGTATGGAACACTTCCCTAGAAAGAGAATGAAGTTACCTTTTGATTCTATCATTAGAACAAATTATGATGTTGATGCTTCGTCTCTTGATAATACTTGATACACACTTTACGCGCCTAGGCGAAGGCGTTAAAGAAAAGCGCTTATGGGAGACAACCCATGATTTTACTACAGCACTTTTGTTTTATATTTGGGTCTTGGAAGTTGTTACTACTGTAGCAACCTCTCCTTATCTTAGTTTTGTTGCATTGTTGTGCCAAGTAAAGTCTTTGATAGTAAGGTTCATACTAGATTTGGATTACTGCGCAGAAGCTAGATTTCTTTCGTTGTCACGAATCTGGGCCTAATTCTCTGTAGGTAACTCAGAAAATTATGCCAATTTACATGTGTGATCCTCAGATATGTACGCAACTTTCATTAAATTTTAGCATTTTCATTTGAGCAAGTCTGGTGTCTCTTAGAAATTCGTCTTTACGGACTGTTCTGTTTTGACAGATTCTGCCTTTTATTTCGCATTGCCTGTTTTGCTATGCCTGATGGATTTTTAGATTCCATTAACTTTCAATAGCTTTGTGCAATGTCCAGAAGTGTTAAGAATGATTATGTCACCTCTGAACATGTGAATTTTGATTATGCACTAACCCTCTAATGAGTTTGTTTTGATTTTGGTGTGGAGGAAGTTTTCAAGGATCAAGAGAGGGAGATGATACAATATGATCAAGGAGAGTGAAAGCTCTAAGCTTGGGGATGCCCCGGTGGTTCACCCCTGCATATTTCAAAAAGACTCAAGCGTCTAAGCTTGGGGATGCCTTGGGCATCCCCTTCTTCATCGACAACATTATCAGGTTCCTCTAGTGAAACTATATTTTTATTCCATCACATCTTATGTATTTTGCTTGGATCGTCTGTTTGTTTTTGTTTTTTGTTTTGTTCGAATAAAATGGATCCTAGCATTCATTGTGTGTGAGAGAGACACGCTCCGCTGTTGCATATGGACAAATATGTCCTTAGGCTTTACTCATAATATTCATGGCGAAGGTTGAATCTTCTTCGTTAAATTGTTATATGGTTGGAAACGGGAAATGCTACATGCAGTAATTGGTAGAATGTCTTGGATAATGTGATACTTGGCAATTGTTGTGCTCATGTTTAAGCTCTTGCATCATATACTTTGCACCTATTAATGAAGAAATACATTGAGCTTGCTAAAATTTGGTTTGCATAATTGGTCTCTCTAAGGTCTAGATAATTTCTTGTAAGGGTCGAACAACAAGGAAGACGGTATAGAGTCTTATAATGTTTACAATATGTCTTTTATGTAAGTTTTGTTGTACCGCTTCATACTTGTGTTTGTTTCAAATAACCTTGCTAGCCTAAACCATGTATCGAGAGGGAATACTTCTCATGCATCCAAAATCCTTGAGCCAACCACTATGCCATTTGTGTCCACCACACCTACCTACTACATGGTATTTCTCCGCCATTCCAAAGTAAATTGCTTGAGTGCTACCTTTAAACAATTCAAAATTTATTACCTCCGATTTGTGTCAATGTTTTATAGCTCATGAGGAAGTATGTGGTGTTTATCTTTCAATCTTGTTGGGCAACTTTCACCAATGGACTAGTGGCTTCATCCGCTTATCCAATAATTTTGCAAAAAGAGCCGGCAATGGGATTCCCAGTCCCAAATTAATTAACCAAAATAGACACTCCTCCATGGTATGTGATTGTTGGACGGCACCCGAAGGATTCGGTTAGCCATGGCTTGAGAAAGCAAAGGTGGGGAGGAGTGTCATCTAAATAAAACTAAAATAAAAATGCACTCCTTCATGGTATGAGATTGTTGGCAGGCACCCGAGGATTCGGTTAGCCATGGTTTGTGAAAGCAAAGGTTGGAAGGAGTGCCACCAAAAAAAAAAGGGAGCCGCTCTTTGAAGGTTTGTCTGGCAAGGGGGTTAGAGTGCCCACTACCATTCGTGGACAACAACAAACACCTCTCAAAATTTTACTTTTATGCTCTCTATGTTTTCAAAATAAAGCTCTAGCACAAACATAGCAATCAATGCTTCCCTCCGCAAAGGGCCTTTCTTTTACTTTATGTTGAGTCAGTTCACCTATTTCTCTCCATCTCAAGAAACAAACACTTGTGTGAACTGTGCATTGATTCCTACATACTTTCATATTGCACTTGTTATATTACTTTACATTGACAATATCCATGAGATATACATGTTACAAGTTGAAATCAACCACTGAAACTTAATCTTCCTTTGTGTTGCTTCAATGCCTTTACTTTGAAATTATTGCTTTATGAGTTAACTCTTATGCAAGACTTATTGATGCTTGTCTTGAAAGTACTATTCATGAAAAGTCTTTGCTATATGATTCATTTGTTTACTCATGTCATTTACATTGCTTGGATCGCTGCATTCATTACATGTGCTTACAATAGTATGATCAAGATTATGATGGCATGTCACTCCAGAAATTATCTTTGTTATCGTTTACCTACTCGGGACGAGCAGGAACTAAACTTGGGGATGCTGATCCGTCTCCAACGTATCGATAATTTCTTATGTTCCATGCCACTTTATTGATGATACCTACATGTTTTCTGCATACTTTATGTCATATTTATGCATTTTCCGGCACTAACCTATTAACAAGACGCCGAAGAGCCGATTCGTTGTTCTATCGCTGTTTTGGTTTCAGAAATCCTAGTAAGGAAATATTCTCCGAATTGGACGAAATCAACGCCCAGGATCTTATTTTTCCACGAAGCTTCCAGAACACCGGGGGAGAAACGAAGTGGGGCAACGAGGCGGCCAGACGCTAGGGCGGCGCGGCCCAGGCCCTGGCAGCGCCGACCTAGTGTGTGGGCCCCTCGCATCGCCCCTAAACCTACCTCTCCGACTATAAGAAGCCTTCGTCGATAATAACTCCAGTACCGAGAGCCACGATACGGAAAACCTTCCAGAGACGCCGCCGCCGCCAATCCCATCTCGGGGGATTCGAGAGATCGCCTCCGGCACCCTGCCGGAGAGGGGAATCATCTCCCGGAGGACTCTTCACCGCCATGGTCGCCTCCGGAGTGATGAGTGAGTAGTTCACCCCTGGACTATGGGTCCATAGCAGTAGCTAGATGGTCGTCTTCTCCTAATTGTGCTTCATTGTTGGATCTTGTGAGCTGCCTAACATGATCAAGATCATCTATCTGTAATGCTACATGTTGTGTTTGTTGGGATCCGATGAATAAAGAATACTATGCTATGTTGATTATCAATCTATTATCTATGTGTTGTTTATGATCTTGCATGCTCTCCGTTACTAGTAGAGGCTCTGGCCAAGTTTTTGCTTGTAACTCCAAGAGGGAGTATTTATGCTCGATAGTGGGTTCATGCCTCCATTAAATCTGGGACAATGACAGAAAGTTCTAAGGTTGTGGATGTGCTGTTGCCACTAGGGATAAAACATCGATGCTATGTCTAAGGATGTAGTTGTTGATTACATTACGCACCATACTTAATGCAATTGTCTGTTGTTTGCAACTTAATACTGGAAGGGGTTCGGATGATAACCTGAAGGTGGACTTTTTAGGCATAGATGCATGCTTGGATAGCGGTCTATGTACTTTGTCGTAATGCCCAATTAAATCTCACAATACTCATCATATCATGTATGTGCATGGTCATTCTCTCTTTATTTGTCAATTGCCCAACTGTAATTTGTTCACCCAACATGCTTATTCTTATGGGAGAGAAACCACTAGTGAATTGTGGACCCCGGTCCATTCTTTTACATCGAATACAATCAACTGCAATACGCGTTCTACTGTTTTCTGCAAACATCATCATCCACACTATACATCTAATCCTTTGTTACAGCAAGCCGGTGAGATTGACAACCTCACTGTCACGTTGGGGCAAAGTAATTTGGTTGTGTTGTGCGGGTTCCACGTTGGCGCCGGAATCCCTGGTGTTGCGCCGCACTACACTCCGCCGCCATCAACCTTCAACATGCTTCTTGGCTCCTACTGGTTCGATAAACCTTGGTTTCTTACTGAGGGAAAACTTGCCGCTGTACGCATCACAGCTTCCTCTTGGGGTTCCCAACGGACGCGTGCTGTACGCGTATCAGTCCGCAACAAGTAGCTGCTGTGCATGATAACTCCGGCGCCAGCGGTAGCTAGAGGCAGAAAACTGGATCGCAGCCATGGGCGGGTCCTAAGAAACAGTGGGTTGAAAAGAAACCCTGGGGCCAGAACAAGAATTGGCAAGAACATTCAAAATACACCATGGAAGCAGCTATGGACCAACCTTGCCGGTGGCATACGCCGAATCCGGCTAATCCATCAAACCATTTGACGAAGGATTGTTCTTGGACCAAGTACCTGATGTTGAAGGGTGCGGTAAAAGATGCGCAAGCACAAGGCTGTACCACGATACTACCACCATCGCAAGATATGTTGCACCAGCACCCCCTACCACCACCACCACCGCTTACTGGAGCGAATGCTCTGCCGGTACAGCCTCAGCCAAACCGGCAGCAGCACCAGCAAGTTCATCAGGTGGGTGATGGCAATGGAGAACCACCACCGCTGGCATCTTTGGGCCGGAATGTTTACCAGGATCCGGACTTGTGCTGTGTTGTGTTCGTTACTGAGCCAACTGACAAGCAAAGCCTGCATCGCCGCTCCATGGAAGTGAACGCAGTGATGCCGGCGGTACCAAGGTACATGATGTGGTCAGATCAGGAAATTACCTGGTCGTTCAAGGATCATCCGAAAATCATGCCTAATCCGGGTGGCTATGCTTTTGTTGTGGACCCTATCATGCATGGGCCAACAGCTCGAGTGCGGTTCAACAAAGTGCTGATTGACAATGGAAGCAGCATAAACATTATGTACCGGCACACCATGCGCACGCTGGGAATCACTGAAAACATGCTGCAACCAACTCACACTACGTTCCACGGAATAGTTCCGGGTTTGTCCTGCTCGCCCATGGGAAAAGTCCGGGTAGATGTGTCATTTGGAGGACGCGACAATTGCCGGGTGGAAAATGTTCTGTTCGAGGTGGTGGACCTAGACAGTCCCTATCATGAGCTGTTGGGAAGACCAGCGTTGGCATCGTTTATGGCCTCAACGCATACGGCGTATCTCAAGATGAAGATGCCGGCACCATCTGGACCCTTAACCGTGGTGGGAAACTACAAATTCTCACTGGAAACCGCTTTCGCCGGATCAAATCTGGACGAATCGCTGGTGATCGCAGAAGAAAAAAGGAGAATGCAAACTGCGGTTGCGCTGGCTCAGTCCTCACAGTTGAGCCTAGCTGCAATGAGTGGCAACCTGGGCACACCGGCATTCAAGCCAACAAAGGAAACAAAAGACATCGTGCTGGACCCGGCTTACCCTGAGCGCACCGTTCGCATCGGTGCCGGTCTTAGTGAGGCATAGGAAAGCGCGCTCGTCAACTTCTTCCGTGAGAATCGGAATATCTTTGCCTAGTCTACTGATGACTTGGTAGGTGTTCCGAGGGAGTTGGCTGGGCACTCTCTGAACGTCCGGAAGGATGCGAAGCCGGTAAGGCAGCCGTTGCGCCGGTTCGCTGAAGACAGGAGGAAAATCATTGGGGAAGAAGTAACAAAGTTGTTAGTTGCCGGTTTCATCGTGGAGGTACTGCATACTGACTGGCTAGCCAATCCGGTGCTGGTCGAAAAGAAAAAAGAGGAGAACCTTGAAGAAAAAGCTCCAAAGGTGTGGCGCATGTGCATCGACTACACCAACCTGAACAAGGCTTGCCCAAAAGATCCTTTCCCTTTACCCCGGATCGATCAAGTGATTGATTCCACTGCTGGATGTGAACTGTTGTCGTTTCTGGATACCTATTCCGGTTTCCACCAGATTCCCTTGAAGAAGGAAGATCAAATAAAAACTGCATTTATCACCCCGCATGGGGCTTATTGCTATGTTACTATGCCTTTCGGTTTGCGCAACGCTGGTGCAACGTACCAGCGCTGCATGCAAAAGTGTTTGTTTGATCAAATCGGTAAGAATGTGCAAGTCTATGTGGACGATATTGTGATAAAAACGAAGGTCAAGGAGACCTTGATCGATGATTTGAGGCAAACGTTTGATAACCTAAGAAGGTTCCGGATGAAGCTCAATCCGGCAAAATGCACCTTCGGTGTTCCAGCCGGCAAGTTGCTTGGCTTTCTCGTGTCTAGCCGGGGCATAGAGGTTAATCCGGTAAAGATCCAGGCCATTGAAAGAATGACAATACCGCAAGAACTTAAAGATGTGCAAAAATTTACCGGAAGCTTGGCATCGCTAAGCCGGTTCATAAGAAGGTTGGGGGAAAAGGCCCTGCCGCTCTACGCTTTGATGAAAAAATCCGATACCTTTGTCTGGACCCCTTAGGCAGACGCAGCGTTCAAAGAGCTAAAAACAATGCTAGCCACTGCGCCGATATTGGCTTCGCCTCTAGAAACGGAGCCCGTGCTGTTGTACATAGCAGCAACAAACCGGGTTGTGAGTGTGGTAGTTGTGGTTGAAAGAGAAGAGGAAGGAAAAACCGTGCAGAGACCGGTATACTACCTGAGCGAGGTGCTCTCCCTCTCAAAACAAAACTACCCTCACTTCCAGAAAATGACCTATGGTGTGTTCATGGCCGCCACCAAGCTCAAGCACTACTTTGAAGAACACCCTATGAAAGTGGTGAGCGAGGCACCAATTTTTGATATCATGTGCAACAAGGATGCTAGCGGCGGGATTGCCAAATGGGCAATCCAGGTGTCACCGTACGTACCGGTGTACGAAAGAAGAGACGCCATAAAATCACAAGCTTTAGCTGATTTCTTGGTTGATTGGGCAGAAATGCAATACAAACCGCCGGAACACAAGATGGAGTACTGGAAGATGCACTTTGATGGATCCAAACTCAAGGAGGGTCTGGGTGCCGGTGTGGTGCTTACTTCACCTAAGGGAGATCATCTCCGGTATGTTTTACAAGTGCACTTCAGAGCATCAAACAATGTTGCTGAGTATGAGGCTTTGATCCATGGGCTCAAGGTCGCAAAAGAAATCGGTGCGCACCGGATCATTTGCTATGGTGATTCAGATCTTGTGGTGCAGCAGTGTTCCGGAGATTGGGACGCAAAAGATGCCAACATGGCCTCTGATAAGCGTACAGCACGCGTCCGTTGGGAACCCCAAGAGGAAGGTGTGATGCGTACAGCGGCAAGTTTTCTCTCAGTAAGAAACCAAGGTTTATCGAACCAGTAGGAGCCAAGAAGCACGTTGAAGGTTGATGGCGGCGGAGTGTAGTGCGGCGCAACACCAGGGATTCCGGCGCCAACGTGGAACCTGCACAACACAACAAAATTACTTTGCCCCAACGTGACGGTGAGGTTGTCAATCTCACCGGCTTGTCTGTAACAAAGGATTAGATGTATAGTGTGGATGATGATTGTTTGCAGAAAACAGATAGAACAAGTATTGCGATAGATTGTATTCGATTAAAAGAATGGACCGGGGTCCACAGTTCACTAGAGGCGTCTCTCCCATAAGAATAAGCATGTTGGGTGAACAAATTACAGTTGGGCAATTGACAAATAAAGAGGGCATGACCATGCACATACATGATATGATGAGTAGTGTGAGATTTAATTGGGCATTACGACAAAGTACATAGACTGCTATCCAGCATGCATCTATGCCTAAAAAGTCAACCTTCAGGTTATCATCCGAACCCCTTCCAGTATTAAGTTGCAAACAACAGATAATTGCATTAAGTATGGTGCGTAATGTAATCAACAACTACATCCTTAGACATAGCATCGATGTTTTATCCCTAGTGGCAACAACACATCCACAACCTTAGAACTTTCTGTCAGTGTCCCAGATTTAATGGAGGCATGAACCCACTATCGAACATAAATACTCCCTCTTGGAGTTACAAGCAAAAACTTGGCCAGAGCCTCTACTAGTAACGGAGAGCATGCAAGATCATAAACAACACATAGATAATAGATTGATAATCAACATAGCATAGTATTCTCTATTCATCGGATCCCAACAAACACAACATATAGCATTACAGATAGATGATCTTGATCATGTTAGGCAGCTCACAAGATCCAACAATGAAGCACAATTAGGAGAAGACGACCATCTAGCTACTGCTATGGACCCATAGTCCAGGGGTGAACTACATACTCATCACTCCAGAGGGGAGCATGGCGGTGAAGAGTCCTCCGGGAGATGATTCCCCTCTCCGGCAGGGTGCCGGAGGCGATCTCCTGAATCCCCCGAGATGGGATTGGCGGCGGTGGCATCTCTGGAAGGTTTTCCGTATCGTGGCTCTCGGTACTGGAGTTATTATCGACGAAGGCTTAAGTAGGCGGAAGGGTAGGCCAGGGGCGCCACGAGGGCCCCACACGCCAGGCCGGCGCGGCCAGGGCTTGGGCCGCGCCGCCCTGTTGTGTGGGCGCCTCATCGCCCCATTTCGTTTCCTCTCCGGACTTCTGGAAGCTTCGTGGAAAAATAAGATCATGGGCGTTGATTTCGTCCAATTCCGATAATATTTCCTTACTAGGATTTCTGAAACCAAAAACAGCAGAAAACAGCAACTGGCTCTTCGGCATCTTGTTAATAGGTTAGTGCCGGAAAATGCATAAATATGACATAAAGTATGCATAAAACATGTAGGTATCATCAATAAAGTAGCATGGAACATAAGAAATTATCGATACGTTGGAGACGTATCAGCATCCCCAAGCTTAGTTCCTGCTCGTCCCGAGTAGGTACACGATAACAAAGATAATTTCTGGAGTGACATGCCATCATAATCTTGATCATACTATTGTAAGCACATGTAATGAATGCAGCGATCAAAGCAATGTAAATGACATGAGTAAAAAAATGAATCATATAGCAAAGACTTTTCATGAATAGTACTTTCAAGACAAGCATCAATAAGTCTTGCATAAGAGTTAACTCATAAAGCAATAATTCAAAGTAAAGGCATTGAAGCAACACAAAGGAAGATTAAGTTTCAGCGGTTGCTTTCAACTTGTAACATGTATATCTCATGGATATTGTCAATGTAAAGTAATATAACAAGTGCAATATGCAAGTATGTAGGAATCAATGCACAGTTCACACAAGTGTTTGTTTCTTGAGATGGAGAGAAATAGGTGAACTGACTCAACATAAAAGTAAAAGAAAGGCCCTTCGCAGAGGGAAGCATTGATTGCTATATTTGTGCTAGAGCTTTGATTTTGAAAACATATAGAGAGCATAAAAGTAAAATTTTGAGAGGTGTTTGTTGTTGTCAACGAATGGTAGTGGGCACTCTAACCCCCTTGCCAGACAAACCTTCAAAGAGCGGCTCCCATGAATTATTTTTATTTTGGGTGGCACTCCTTCCAACCTTTCTTTCACAAACCTTCAAAGAGGCGTATGGATTTCCCAGATCGTCGAAAGCCTCAGATGTTTCCTCTTGATCTTCAATGGCATAAATCTGATGATACTTTGTACTCAGATCTATGTTGGGTTTGGTGACATCATCGTTGAGATTAATGAAGACCTTGCCCACGGTGATAGATTTGTCGATGAAGTCGTAATTGTCGACATCGCTTGAGCCATCGCTTATATATGAGTCCGCAGATGACTCAAACGACATGTCGTTGAAGATCTTGGCGAGTTTCTCTCTTGCTCTGGTGCTGACGTAGCGTGTTGATGAAGTTTCTTCTTCTCCTGACTCAGTTGATGATGTATAGCTTGAAAAATCGGAATCGACCACCGACGATCCCGACGAAATCGGAATCTCGACACGATACGATCCTTCCTTCTCGACGCGAAAGTGAAACCTTCCAAACATCATCTCCATGGGCTCCACCAGATACGCATATGCATCCAAACGGGAGGGTGGGTGAGGAACAAAATCGACAAGACCAAGCGAGCGATCTCGTTTACCTCGATCCATTCCGTTGCTTGCGGTTGACGATGTCGAAGATCTTGAACGTGCCATCGAGATCGGATCCTTACGCCTCTAGTTCCCACAGACGGCGCCAATTGACAAGGTATCAACTTGTCAATGCCTATGGATTGTAGGCTAGGGTTTAGTTGGAAGTAGAGGGCAAATAGATCTCGAAGGTTTCAGCCGAAAAGTACTCGATGATTATGAAAACTAGGGTTTGCAGACAATGATTCGATTATTTCTTCGTCCCTCGACTCCCCCTTTACATAGGAGGTGGAGCCGAGGGATTCGTGCTATACAAGTTACAGAGTCCGGGACGATTTCTAACTCATCCCGCCAGATTACAAATAACACTTCCTATTACAACTCTTAACTTTCCTTAATATATCTTGGGCTCCCGAATCTTCTTATTCTTCGGGTAGTGGGCCTTCAGTAAACCCCGGGTACTATCTTCGGCAGGCCCATTTGGGATGCCTATGTCAATGGCTAACCGAATCCTCGGGTGCCTGCCAACAATCTCATACCATGAAGGAGTGCCTTTTTATTTTGGGATTTCTATTTTCGTGCCCTCGGTTCCTTAGTTGTGCTCAGTTTTCCCCAGCTCCTTAGTTTTTCCTCAGTTTTCCCCAAGTCCTTGTTGGAAACCCGCAGAAGCAGCTCCGACGGCAGGAATCTGTTAAGTTGACCGTTCTGTGCTGACGAGTGGGGTCATGTTGTTTGTGGGGTCGCGTCGTGTGGGGCTGGTAGGAAGGAACCGCGTGGGACAGGACGAGACCATGTTTGTGTTGCCGTAGCGTGTGGGGCTGTAGCGTGTGGAGCCGTGTGGGTCAGGGACGTGGGCACGAGTGGTTTCTGTCTCTTTTGCCCAGATTAGCAGTTTTCAATGTACCTTTTTCCTCTCTCTCGCTCGATCTCATTCCTATTTGATAGCCCAAATTGGTAGCAAATCTAGAGTAGCTTCTCCTTCTGTTTTTTAACGCCATTCATTTCTTTATGCCTTCGTTTTTACCCAATCAGGTAGGAAATCTAGGGCACAAATCCAGAGAAAATATAGGATAAGCTTGCATAGAGCAGCCAACATAGCATAGATATATTCACGACAGATCCAACAGTAGTACCGATAGAACCCTACAACATAAGCTACATTTTACATGAATTTAAGCTGCTCTACAGATAGAGCAGTCACATACGAGAGTGCGAGTAGGCATGTTCAACGCCTCCGAGTTGCGCCTGTGTCTCGCCTCGGAGGTTGCGTAGGTGAATCCCAAGTGCTTTGTGTTTGGCCATGAACGCATGCATGTTCACCGTCGTTCCAACTCTAGCGCCGCATCCGCCAATGGATTCAGCATGGTTCACCGTGCAGTTGAAGTCGGTGGCGCGGAGCTTCTGCTGCGAAGGGGCACTTGTAAATGCCTCGAGCAAAGGGGCCATCGTAATGGCCGGACTGCAGCCTCCCGAGGACGTGACAAGTCTTGGTGTGGAAGGACTCGTCGTCGGCTGTCGACGTCGCCGCTCCGCACCTATCACGTAGCACCAAAGATCGTGCAAAAAACACGGAGTCAATTGCAACGATGATGGAACAGAGACTCGAACAAAGATCATGCATGATAATATGGGCTCGAAAAAAGAGGTAGCCTCAGTTACATTGGACACACTTATATCCAGGATTTGAGTCAGCAAACCAAAGATCATGCACAACAAATTTGAACACACCAATTGTTTACTGACCAAACCCTGAATCAATTTGTGCCCAAATATTCATCATCATCGGCACAAATCTTAAGCAAAAGCAAATCACAAGCACTAAGAACGCAAGATCTAACACAAAAGGATTGGACTAGGAACAGACGCACCCTAATAACGCTAGATCTAACACAAATGGATTGAACTAGGAACAGAGGAACCCTAATAACGCTAGATCTAACACAAAAGGACTGAAATGGGATAAGAACAAGGGAGCAAAGGGTTACCTCCAGCTGGTCGTCGACGATGCTGGTGTCGTAGGGGTTCTCCGGCGCGACGTACAACACTGGTTCGTACGGGTCCCAAGCGACGGGGGCCTGGACGGTGGCGGCGGCCGATGCGCCGGCGGGCGATGTGCCGGCTGCTACGTTGGAAGCGACAACAGGGGCCCGGATGGGGGCAGCGGCCGATGTGCCGGCGGGCCGATGCGCCGACAATGGGCATCTCATTCTTCTCCATCGCCGGCGGTTTTCGTCGGGGTTTTTCTTCGGTTGTGGAGAAGATGATGGGACAGGAGAGGCGGTTGCGGTGAGAACGTGCGTCGAGGGAGAGGAAAAGGGCTCTATAAAGACGAAGGTGGCGTGTACCGCAACACGCGTCCGCTATGCACGGCTGCAGCGTGCACCGCGACACGAGTCTAACCCCGGGACGTTTGGTGTACTCAATTATAACCTCGGGCCTTATACGAAATTTTATCCGTACTCGGTTTTCCCCTCGAGTACTTAGACCGGCAAGTGCAATATACTCAGCTTTACCCTCAAGTAGCTAGTCAACAGAGAGTCAACAAATGAGATTAACATATCTAATTGAGGCATTTCATGCGCAAAAAAAATCAAAAAAATAAAAACATAGTGGCACCTACTCATGGAGTCTTCCTACGCAACCTGCCACCAAGAAAACCTTAACAAACATATATAAATCAAGTTTTACCACAAATTGCCACTTCTCAGAATCACTAGTGTAGCTATGAAGATGCATGGTTTTCCACTCAAACCCCTTTGCAAAACATCTTCCCCAAAAACATAGTTTGTCTAAATGATGCCATAATTGTCACACTCATGTATATTTGAATTGCAAATAATGTGATGTAGCCCAATATGAATTATATTGTACAAAACACGCATTTTTCATTTTGTAATTCTTTTTGTTTGAATCCCTTAGTCTATTTACTATTTATGTGCCCTTGGATTGTTAGTACTACTCAGTTTTGCCCTCAAGTTCTGTCACAAATGCTCTCAGAAGCCCAAACTTATCCTGATTGGTTGAGCCATTGTCACACGGATCGACTCCACGAACCGTTGATCAACTGATCTAATGGGCAGTATACCCCTCCCCGTCTCTTCGTGGCCACCCCTCTCTCTCTCTGTCGGTGGATGCATTATTGTCACCCCTCTAACAATTATCAACTATCTTTCGCTTTCCCTTTTCTTTTAGGGGATATAGTTTTGGCATATAGTTTTAGTAATTTGAAACGGCCCAAAAGTGGTATAATTTTGGTATAAACATGAGGCATACATATTTGCGGATTTCGGTGAATGCTTTATTGTCACCCCCCTAACAATTATCAACTATCTTTCGCTTTCCTTTTTCGTTTAGGGGATATAGTTTTGGCATATAGTTTCGGTAATTTGAAACGGCCAAAAAGTGGTATAATTTCGGTATAAACATGAGGCATACATATTTGCAGATTTCGGTGAATGCATTATTTTCACCCCTCTAACAATTATCAACTATCTTTCGCTTTCCTTTTTCTTTTAGGGGATATAGTTTTGGCATATAGTTTCGGTAATTTGAAACGGCCCAAAAGTGGTATAATTTCGGTATAAACATGAGGCATACATATTTGCGGATTTCGGTGAATGCATTATTGTCACCCCTCTAACAATTATCAACTATCTTTCGCTTTCCTTTTTATTTTAGGGGATATAGTTTTGGCATATAGTTTCGGTAATTTGAAACGGCACACACTAATATAGTTCGGTGAGCAATGATAAGAATCCCTTGTATAAACATGAGGCATACATAAAGCATTCCAATATAGTTGGTAATTTCGGTGAATGCACACACTAACCATGAAAACAACTACAAGTACATGTAATCGAATAATGAATTTGTAACAAGGTATCCCTTGTAACAACTTCTAGCGCCCGGTGAGCAATGATAAGAATCCGATCGCAATTATACAACGAAAAAACAACCAGCCATCGGATTAGCTTGCTTCTTCAACTCGATCAGCTGCCTTAATCGCTTGTTCATTTTCTTCGGCTTCTCCCTTCACTTCCACCAGTCCTACATTGGGAGCATTAGGCATAATCGAACGGCTCCTCTCTCCGCCGCATTCTCTACAGACAAGTCCCCCTCCCGAATTGCGCTCCCCAATAGCGCCAATTGATTCCTCCAATTGAAGCCTCCGAACGTACACATCGATCCACTCGAAATGCCTGCATTTCTTCGGGATCTCGAAAACAACGACGGAACCCTAAATCCCCAATTCGAGGGAATAGCAAGAAAATCGAGAGAAAACAGAGAAATTGGAGCGAGATCTAACCTTATCCCCCTCTCTATATGGCAAGCTCTCGCATGCAAGGAACTCACGTCCACGGTTGCCGTTCTCGTACGTCTTGCTGCATCGACCGCTTCGAGGCTCTCGGCGTGGGCAGTCAGGGCATCTTGTCAAAGGCACGGGTCCATACTGCGGCCATGAAGAACGGGAGGTCGAAGAGAAACTATACATCACTCGCCTGCCGTAGAAGGGCTGCCGCTGGCGGAGAAGAAGAATAATGAGGCGCGGGGAAAGAAAGGGGAAGCAATGGCACACGCACGACCGCGGGCTGGCTCGGGCTCCCATTTTGCAACGGTCACCTGGGTAAGCTGTGGGTCCGGCGCACTTAACATGGACAAGTTGTGGGTCCCACGATGATCTGGATAAGTGAAGACGTGTCCACTGCGGGGCACCAACAACGGCCCCACTTGCCAGCACCAACCAACGTCAACTAACGGGATTCCTTCCGTCCGAGCTCCTTCTGCGGGTTTCAGACAAGGTTTTGGGGAAAACTGAGGAAAAACTAAGGGGCTGGGGAAAACTGAGCACAACTAAGGAGCCAGGGGCACGAAAATAGAAATCCCTTTTATTTTAGTTTTAGTTAGATGACACTCCTCCCCACCTTTGCTTTCTCAAGCCATGGCTAACCGAATCCTTCGGGTGCCGTCCAACAATCACATACCATGGAGGAGTGTCTATTTTTGTAACATTATGATGGTTAATTAACTTGGGACTCGGGAATCCCATTGCCAGCTCTTTTTGCAAAATTATTGGATAAGCGGATGAAGCCACTAGTCCATTGGTGAAAGTTGCCCAACAAGATTGAAAGATAAACACCACATACTTCCTCATGAGCTATAAAACATTGACACAAATCAGAGGTGATAAATTTTGAACTGTTTAAAGGTAGCACTCAAGCAATTTACTTTGGAATGGCGGAGAAATACCATGTAGTAGGTAGGTATGGTGGACACAAATGGCATAGTGGTTGGCTCAAGGATTTTGGATGCATGAGAAGTATTCCCTCTCGATACAAGGTTTAGGCTAGCAAGGCTATTTGAAACAAACACAAGTATGAAGCGGTACATCAAAACTTACATAAAAGACATATTGTAAACATTATAAGACTCTATACTGTCTTCCTTGTTGTTCGACCCTTACTAGAAATTATCTAGACCTTAGAGAGACCAATTATGCAAACCAAATTTTAGCAAGCTCTATGTATTTCTTCATTAATAGGTGCAAATTATATGATGCAAGAGCTTAAACATGAGCACAAGAATTGCCAAGTATCACATTATCCAAGACATTCTACCAATTACCACATGTAGCATTTCCCGTTTCTAACCATATAACAATTTAACGAAGAAGATTCAACCTTCGCCATGAATATTATGAGTAAAGCCTAAGGACATATTTGTCCATATGCAACAGCGGAGCGTGTCTCTCTCCCACACAATGAATGCTAGGATCCATTTTATTCAAACAAAACAAAAACAAAACATACCGACGCTCCAAGCAAAGTACATAAGATGTGATGGAATAAAAATATAGTTTCACTAGAGGAACCTGATAATGTTGTCGATGAAGAAGGGGATGCCTTGGGCATCCCCAAGCTTAGACGCTTGAGTCTTCTTGAAATATGCAGGGGTGAACCACCGGGGCATCCCCAAGCTTAGAGCTTTCACTCTCCTTGATCATATTGTATCATCTCCCTCTCTTGATCCTTGAAAACTTCCTCCACACCAAACTCAAAACAACTCATTAGAGGGTTAGTGCACAATCAAAATTCACATGTTCAGAGGTGACATAATCATTCTTAACACTTCTGGACATTTCACAAAGCTACTGAAAGTTAGTTGAATAGAAAAATCCATCAAGCATAGCAAAACAGGCAATGCGAAATAAAAGGCAGAATCTGTCAAAACAGAACAGTTCGTAAAGAAGAATTTTATTGAGGAACCAGACTTGCTCAAATGAAAATGCTCAAATTGAATGAAAGTTGCGTACATATCTGAGGATCACTCACGTAAATTGGCATAATTTTATGAGTTACCTACAGACAATTAGGCCCAGATTCGTTACAGCAAGAAATCTGTTTCTGCGCAGTAATCCAAATCTAGTATGAACCTTACTATCAAAGACTTTACTTGGCACAACAATGCAACAAAACTAAGATAAGGAGAGGTTTCTACAGTAGTAACAACTTCCAAGACTCAAATATAAAATAAAGGTGCAGTAGTAAAATCATGGGTTGTCTCCCATAAGCGCTTTTCTTTAACGCCTTTCAGCTAGGCGCAGAAAGTGTGTATCAAGTGTTATCAAGAGATGATGCATCTACATCATAATTTGTTCTAATGATAGAATCAAAAGGTAACTTCATTCTCTTTCTAGGGAAGTGTTACATACCTTTCTTGAGAGGAAATTGATATTTAATATTACCTTCCTTCATATCAATGATAGCACCAACAGTTCGAAAAAAAGGTCTTCCCAATATAATGGGACAAGATGCATTGCATTCAATATCCAAGACAAAAAAATCAACGGGGACAAGGTTATTATTAACGGTAATGCGAACATTATCAACTCTCCCCAAAGGTTTCTTTGTAGAATTATCAGAAGATTAACATCCAAATAACAATTTTTCAATGGTGGCAAGTCAAGCATATTATAGATCTTTCTAGGCATAACGGAAATACTTGCACCAAGATCACATAAAGCATTACAATCAAAGTCATTGACCTTCATCTTAATGATGGGCTCCCAACCATCCTCTAACTTCCTAGGAATAGAAGCTTCGCGATTTAATTTCTCTTCTCTAGCTTTTATGAGAGCATTTGTAATATGTTTCGTGAAATCCAAATTTATAGCACTAGCATTAGGACTCTTAGCAAGTTTTTGTAAGAACTTTATAACTTCAGAGATGTGACAATCATCAAAATCCAAACCATTATAATCTAAAGCAATGGGGTCATTATCCCCAATGTTGGAAAAAATTTCATCAGTTTTATCACAGGCAGTTTCAGCAGTTTTGGCAGTTTCAGGCAGTTTTTCACGCTTTGCATTAGAAGTGGAAACATTGCCAACACCAATTATTTTACCATTAATAGTAGGAGGTGCAGCAACATGTGGAGCATTAGCATTACTAGTGGTGGTAATAGTCCAAACTTTAGCTATATTATCTTCTTTAGCATTTTCTTCTTTCTCCCACCTAGCACGCAATTTGGCCATCAATCTTATATTCTCATTAATTCTAACTTGGATGGCATTTGCTGTAGTAACAATATTATTATTATTATTTTCATTAGGCATAACTTTCGATTTCAAAAGATCAACATCAGCAGCAAGACTATCGACTTTAGAAGCAAGTATATCAATTTTCCCAAGCTTTTCTTCAACAGATTTGTTAAAAGCAGCTTTGTGTACTAATAAATTCTTTAAGCATAGCTTCAAGTCCAGGGGTGTATTCCTATTATTGTTGTAAGAATTCCCATAAGAATTACCATAGCCGTTGCCATTATTATAAGGATATGGCCTATAGTTGTTACTAGAATTGTTCCGGTAAGCATTGTTGTTGAAATTATTATTTTTAATTAAGTTTACATCAACATGTTCTTCTTGGGCAACCAATGAAGCTAACGGAACATTATTAGGATCAACATTTGTCCTACCATTCACAAGCATAGACATAATAGCATCAATCTTATCACTCAAGGAGGAGGTTTCTTCGACAGAATTTACCTTTTTACCTTGTGGAGCTCTTTCCGTGTGCCATTCAGAGTAACTAATCATCATATTATCAAGGAGCTTTGTTGCGTCGCCTAGAGTGATGGACATAAAGGTACCTCCAGCAGCTGAATCCAATAGGTTCTGCGAAGAAAAATTCAGTCCTGCATAAAAGGTTTGGATGATCATCCAAGTAGTCAGTCCATGGGTTGGGCAATTTTTAACCAAAGATTTCATTCTTTCCCATGCTTGTGCAACATGCTCATTATCCAATTGTTTAAAATTCATTATTCTACTTCTCAAAGATATAATTTTAGTAGGGGGATAATATCTACCAATAAAAGCATCCTTGCATTTAGTCCATGAATCAATACTATTCTTAGGCAGAGATAGCAACCAATCTTTAGCTCTTCCTCTTAATGAGAAAGGAAACAATTTTAATTTTATAATGTCACCATCTACATCCTTATACTTTTGCATTTCACATAGTTCAACAAAATTATTAAGATGGGCAGCAAGCATCATCGGAACTAACACCAGAAAATTGCTCTCTCATAACAAGATTCGATAAAAGCGGGTTTAATTTCAAAGAATTCTGCTGTAGTAGCAGGTGGAGCAATAGGTGTGCATAAGAAATCATTATTATTTGTGGTTGTGAAGTCACACAACTTAGTATTTTCAGGAGTACTGATGTCTACGGGTGCTTCTATTCTTGTAGACAATGTTGGGCCTCCAAGAGCAGAGGTTTGTAGAACAGCAGCAAGTTTCCCTTAAGTGGATCACCCAAGGTTTATCGATCTCAGGGAGGAAGAGGTCAAAGATATCCCTCTCAAGCAACCCTGCAACCACAAAGCAAGAAGTCTCTTGTGTCCCCAACACACCTAATAGGTGCACTAGTTCGGTGAAGAGATAGTGAAATACAGGTGGTATGAATATATAGTAGCAACGGCACCAGAAAAGTGCTTTGCCCAGGACAGTAAACAAGCAGTAGTAACACAGCAGTAGTAACGCAGATAAAACAAGTAAACAAGCAGCGATAGCGATATTTAGGAACAAGGCCTAGGGATCATACTTTCACTAGTGGACACTCTCAACTTTGATCACATAACGAATAGATAAATGCATACTCTACACTCTCTTGTTGGATGATGAACACCACTAATTGCGTAGGATTACACGAACCCTCAATGCCGGAGTTAACAAGCTCCACAATATTCGATGTTCATATTTAAATAACCTTAGAGTGCACGAAAGATCAACACGACTAAACCAAGTACTAACATAGCATGCACACTGTCACCTTCACACTATGTAGGAGGAATAGATCACATCAATACCATCATAGCAATAGTTAACTTCATAATCTACAAGAGATCATGATCATAGCCTACGCCAAGTACTAACACGGATGCACACACCGTCACCATTACACCGTGCGGAGGAATAGAATACTTTAATAACATCACTAGAGTAGCACATAGATGAATAGTGATACAAAACTCATATGAATCTCAATCATGTAAAGCAGCTCATGAGATTATTGTATTGAGGTACATGGGAGAGAGATGAACCACATAGCTACGGCGGAGCCCTCAGCCTCGGGGTGGATTACTCCCTCCTCATCATGGAGGCAGCGATGGCGGTGAAGATGGCGGTGAAGACGGCGGTGGAGATGGCTCCGGGGGCAATTCCCCGTCCCGGCAGGGTGCCGGAACGCAGAGTTCTGTCCCCCGAATTGGAGTTTCGCGACGGTGGCGGCGCCCCGGAGTCTTTCTCGGAGTTTCGTCAATTGGTACTGCGTTTTTAGGTCGAAAGGGGTTTTATAGGCGAAGAGGCGGCGCAGGAGGGCCGACAGGGTGGCCTCACCCTAGGCCGGCGCGGCCGGGTCCGGCCCGCGCGGCCCTATGGTGTGGGGCCCTCGGCTCTCCTCCGACTCTCCTTCGGTGTTCGGAGCCTTCCGGGAAAAATAGGAGGTTTGGCGTTGATTTCGTCCAATTCCGAGAATATTGCCCGAACAGCCTTTTCGGAACCAAAAACAGCGAGAACAAAGAACTGGCCTTTCGGCATCTCGTCAATAGGTTAGTTCCGGAAAACGCATAATAATGACATAAAGTGTGCATAAAACATGTAGATATCATCAATAATGTGGCATGGAACATAAGAAATTATCGATACGTCGGAGACGTATCAGCATCCCCAAGCTTAGTTTCTGCTCGTCCCGAGCAGGTAAACGATAACAAAGATAATTTCTGGAGTGACATGCCATCATAACCTTGATCATACTATTTGTAAACACATGTAATGAATGCAGCAATCCAAGACAATGGTAATGACATGAGTAAACAAATGAATCATGCAAAATATGTTGTTGCCACCCGGTGGCAATGTCCCCCCTCCCATAGACGTTGGATGTGCCCTCTAGATTCGGATGCACACGTTGTATATTAGAGCTTAATCACTCATGTGAACTGCAAACTAGCTGACACCTTTCCCTAGTTCGCAGGCTTTGCCAGTCCAAGTTGCACTGCCATGCGGAAATGATAACCTGTTACAGCATGAATGAGGCAGCAGTTAAAGCTCTTCGTCTAATCAAAATCAAAATGGTGAAGTTCGTAAGTTGTTATTGAATAGTATGTGAGGCCATAAAATGGTGAAGATACGTGCATATTTTAGGCTATATTTTGTCTAAGTATATAACAAGTATTTAGACCGGGAGGGAGTAGATTTTTCTCATTCTCATCTCATCATGTGCGGCTACTGTTTAATTTACTGCATGCACAGTGGACAGACACGGAATATTATTCGTCGCTTGGCTGAAGTGGAAGAATACGCAGCAACACCGGGCACCCGGAGGCGGCCTCCATGGTATGGGCAAGCGGCGTTTTCCATGTCATCGGCCGCCCGTGGAGCAGGAGCACCGTGCCGTTCGTGTGCTTCTGGACTAGCGTTGCGACCTTCCCGTGCTTGCCGAGCGCGGCGGCCTCCCAATGGTGCTGGAAGAACACGAGGGACTGCATTGTGCGGCCGGCTGCTGGCATCTGTGGCATTCTCCATGTCGTCGGTGGTGAGCAATCGGGACGGAGGATGATGGCACGGGAGGTGGCCTCTCTGTTGTGGGTGGGCAGCGACGTGCATGGCGCTGCCGGCGTTCTCCATGTCGTCAGTCGTTGGTCGTCCATGGCGTGCGCGCGGACGGGTATGGACCAACCGGGAGTAGTGTTGCAGCTGAGCGTGTCTGCATTCCTGCGATGGTCGGCGAGCGGGGCGTACTTCTGGCGTTGGTGGGCAAGCGCGGCAGCCTTCTCGTGCTACTGGGCGAGCATGGTGGCGTTCGCATTATATTGGACGAGCACGACGGCCTACGTGGTGTGGGCGCCAGCCTTCCCATGCTGGCAAAGTGCGGAGGCCTCCCCGTGCTACTGGGCGAGCACGACGGCATTCACGTTCTGAAAGAGTGTGGCGGCCCGCCCGTGGAGTTAGAAGGGCAAGATGGCCGCCTGAGGTACTGCGCGTGCCAAGGGAGCGCCCGTGACACTCGACGAACAGGACGGCCTGACGTTTTTGCGCGGGTGGCGTTGCCACTGAGGAAGAAGGTAATGAAGTGGGCAATAAATTTCGCAGCGGATTAGCCTCTCAATGATGCTGCATGCATGCGCAGGGAGTAGACGATACTACTCCGTATGAAGAAAACGAATCCAACGAATGAATGTCTAAAGAGAATTAAGGAGAGGTTATGCGCGCATGGCAGATTTTGCTTCCCTCAGATCCCTCCTTAATTGACGTGCAAGATTTTTTATGCCTCAAACCTGGACGCGAAGGGAGTACCGTACAGCGCCTAGCTAGCTGATGCATTTGTTTCAGCCGAGCAGGGGCCGATGCATGCATCGCATTTTTAATTCGCACAGCGACAATGAGTGTAGCAGGCAGCGTACCGCGCAGACATTACTCAGACATGCTCCGCCCAAAACTCGCACCGCCGCTCTTATACGTCACTGCGTAGTGAGCAGCATACCGCGCAGGCAGTACTCAACAATTAAGCATAGCATGGCATGCATGTAAGGGTTACGTACGGCGTGCCATGCATGCAGTTTTTCTTGAACTTGCATATTGTGCTCGAACTGACCAAAGGGATCAAAGGGGTCATCCGGCCGGGTAGTGCGCTGCATTGCTCTGATGGTTCACTGACACATGAACGTAAAATTAGGCAATAAATCAGTATTCGATGGAATCCATCCAGTTGCAACGCGGTGGATATCTGGCATTGCGAAGCGAATCTCCACGAAGGGATCGAACGGCAGTCAAGTGGGGGGCATTGCCACCATATAGCAAAGACTTTTCATGAATAGTACTTTCAAGACAAGCATCAATAAGTCTTGCGAGTTAACTCATAAAGCAATAAATCAAAGTAAAGGTGTTGAAGCAACACAAAGAAAGATTAAGTTTCAGCGGTTGCTTTCAACTTATAACATGTATATCTCATGGATAGTTGTCAATGCAAAGTAATATAACAAGTGCAATATGCAAGTATGTAGGAATCAATGCATAGTTCACACAAGTGTTTGCTTCTTGAGATGGAGAGAAATAGGTGAACTGACTCAACATAAAAGTAAAAGAATGGTCCTTCAAAGAGGAAAGCATCGATTGCTATATTTGTGTTAGAGCTTTGGTTTTGAAAACATAAAGAGAGCATAAAAATAAAGTTTTGAGAGGTGTATGTTGTTTTTAACGAATGGTAGCGGGTACTCTATCCCCCTTGCCAGACTAACCTTCAAAGAACGGCTCCCATTTTATTTTATTTTTGGGTGGCACTCCTTCCAACCTTTCTTTCACAAACCATGGCTAACCGAATCCTCGGGTGCCTGCCAACAATCTCATACCATGAAGGAGTGCCTTTTTATTTTAGTTTTATTATGATGACACTCCTCCCAACCTTTGCTTACACAAGCCATGGCTAACCGAATCCTTCGGGTGCCGTCCAACAATCACATACCATGGAGGAGTGTCTATTTTTGTTAATTAATTTGGGACTAGGAATCCCATTGCCGGCTCTTTTGCAAAATTATTGGATAAGCGGATGAAGCCACTAGTCCATTGGTGAAAGTTGCCCAACAAGATTGAAAGATAAACACCACATATTTCCTCATGAGCTATAAAACATTGACACAAATCAGAGGTGATAAATTTTGAATTGTTTAAAGGTAGCACTCAAGCAATTTACTTTGGAATGGCGGAGAAATACCATGTAGTAGGTAGGTATGGTGGACACAAATGGCATAGTGTTTGGCTCAAGTATTTTGGATGCATGAGAAGTATTCCCTCTCGATACAAGGTTTAGGCTAGCAAGGTTGTTTGAAACAAACACAAGTATGAACTAGTACAGAGAAACTCACATAAAAGACATATTACAAGCATTATAAGACTATACATCGTCTTCCTTGTTGTTTAAACACCTTACTAGAAATTATCTAGACCTTAGAGAGACCAATTATGCAAACCAAATTTTAGCAAGCTCTATGTATTCTTCCCTAATAGGTGCAAAGTATATGATGCAAGATCTTAAACATGAGCACAACAATTGCCAAGTATCACATTACCCAAGACATTCTACCAATTACTACATGTAGCATTTTCCGTTTCCAACCATATAACAATTTAACGAAGAAGAAACTTTGCCATGAATATTATGAGTAAAGCCTAAGGACATATTTGTCCATATGCAACAGCGGAGCGTGTCTCTCTCCCAAGCAATCATTTATTCAAATAAAAACAAAAACAAAAGCACACAGATGCTCCAAGTAAAGTACATAAGATGTGACCGAATAAAAATATAGTTTCAAGAGAAGGAACCTGATAATTTATCGATGAAGAAGGGGATGCCTTGGGCATCCCCAAGCTTAGATTCTTGAGTCTTCTTGAAATATGCAGGGATGAACCACCGGGGCATCCCCAAGCTTAGAGCTTTCACTCTCCTTGATCATAGTGTATCATCCTCCTCTCTTGACCCTTGAAAACTTCCTCCACACCAAACTCGAAACAAACTCATTAGAGGGTTAGTGCATAATCAAAAACTCACATGTTCAGAGGTGACACAATCATTCTTAACACTTCTGGACATTGCCCAAAGCTATTGGAAGTCAATGGAACAAAGAAATCCATCCCACATAGCAAAAGAAGCAATGCGAAATAAAAGGCAGAATCTGTCAAAACAGAATAGTCCGTAAAGACAAATTTTATTGAGGCACCAGACTTGCTCAAATGAAAATGCTTAAATTGAATGAAAGTTGCGTACATATCTGAGGATCACTCACGTAAATTGGCATAATTTTCTGAGTTACCTACAGAGAATTTTGCCCATATTCGTGACAGCAAAGAAATCTGTTTCTGCGCAGTAATCCAAATCTAGTATGAACCTTACTATCAACGACTTTACTTGGCACAACAAAACACAAAACTAAGATAAGAAGAGGTTGCTACAGTAGTAAACAACTTCCAAGACACAAATATAAAACAAAGTACTGTAGCAAAATAACACATGGGTTATCTCCCAAGAAGTTCTTTCTTTATGGCCATTAAGATGGGCTCAGCAGTTTTAATGATGCACTCGCAAGAAATAGTATTTGAAGCAAAAGGAGAGCATCAAGAGGAAAATTCAAAACTCATTTAAGTCTAACATGCTTCCTATGCATAGAAATATTGTAAATAAACAAGTTCATGAAGAGCAAAGTAACAAGCATAGGAAGATAAAACAAGTGTAGTTTCAAAAATTTCAGCACATAGAGAGGTGTTTTAGTAACATGAAAATTTCTACAACCATATTTTCCTCTCTCATAATAACTTTCAGTATTATCATGAGCAAACTCAACAATATAACTATCACATAAAGCATTCTTATCATGAGTCTCATGCATAAAATTATTACTCTCCACATAAGCATAATCAATTTTATTAGTTGTAGTGGGAGCAAATTCAACAAAGTAGCTATCATTATTATTCTCATCATCAAATATAGGAGGCATATTGTAATCATAATCAAATTTATCCTCCATAACAGGTGGTACCAAAAGGCTACTATCATTATAATCATCATAAATTGGAGACAAAGTATCATCAAAGAAAATTTTCTCCTCAATTCTTGGGGGACTAAAAAGATCATGCTCATCAAAGCCAGCTTCCCCAAGCTTAGAATTTTCCATAGCATTAGCAACAATAGTGTTCAAAGCATTCATATTAATAACATTCCCATTAGCATGCATATAAAGTTCCATGGGTTTTTTAATTCTCTCTTCAAACACATCATGTCCTAATTCAAGATAAAGTTCATAAAGATCTCTCATATTTTTGTTGTTTTCCATTATGCCTAACTAGTGTAAACAAGAAACAAAAAGTTGCAATTGCAGGATCTAAAGGAAATAGCTCCGAGCACAAACACAATGGCGCCAGAAAAGTACTGTTACCTGGAACCGAAGTATGAGTGTCTTTTACCTTTCCTCCCCGGCAACGGCGCCAGAAAAGTGCTTGATGTCTACGGGTGCTTCTATTCTTGTAGACAGTGTTGGGCCTCCAAGAGCAGAGGTTTGTAGAATAGCAGCAAGTTTCCCTTAAGTGGATCACCCAAGGTTTATCGATCTCGGGGAGGAAGAGGTCAAAGATATCCCTCTCAAGCAACCCCGCAACCACAAAGCAAGAAGTCTCTTGTGTCCCCAACACACCTAATAGGTGCACTAGTTCGGTGAAGAGATAGTGAAATACAGGTGGTATGAATATATAGTAGCAACGGCACCGGAAAAGTGCTTTGCCCGAGACGAGTAAACAAGCGAGTAGTAACACAGCAGTAGTAACGCAGTAGAAACAAGTAAACAAGCAGACGATAGCGATATTTAGGAACAAGGCCTAGGGATCATACTTTCACTAGTGGACACTCTCAACTTTGATCACATAACAGAATAGATAAATGCATACTCTACACTCTCTTGTTGGATGATGAACACAACTAATTGCGTAGGATTACACGAACCCTCAATGCCGGAGTTAACAAGCTCCACAATATTCGATGTTCATATTTAAATAACCTTAGAGTGCACGAAAGATCAACACGACTAAACCAAGTACTAACATAGCATGCACACTGTCACCTTCACACTATGTAGGAGGAATAGATCACATCAATACCATCATAGCAATAGTTAACTTCATAATCTACAAGAGATCATGATCATAGCCTACGCCAAGTACTAACACGGATGCACACACTGTCACCATTACACCGTGCAGGAGGAATAGAATACTTCAATAACATCACTAGAGTAGCACATAGATGAATAGTGATACAAAACTCATATGAATCTCAATCATGTAAAGCAGCTGATGAGATTATTGTATTGAGGTACATGGGAGAGAGATGAACCACATAGCTACAGCGGAGCCCTCAGCCTCGGGGGTGGATTACTCCCTCCTCATCATGGAGGCAGCGATGGCGGTGAAGATGGCGGTGAAGACGGCGGTGGAGATGACTCCGGGGGCAATTCCCCGTCCCGGCAGGGTGCCGGAACAGAGAGTTCTGTCCCCCGAATTGGAGTTTCGCGACGGTGGCGGCGCCCCTGGAGTCTTTCTAGAGTTTCGTCAATTGGTACTGTGTTTTTAGGTCGAAAGGGGTTTTATAGGCGAAGAGGCGGCGCAGGAGGGCTGACAGGGTGGCCTCACCCTAGGCCGGCGCGGCCAGGGTCTGGCCCGCGGCCCTATGGTGTGGGGCCCCCCGGCTCTCCTCCGACTCTCCTTCGGTGTTCGGAGCCTTCCGGGAAAAATAGGAGGTTTGGCGTTGATTTCGTCCAATTCCGAGAATATTGCCCGAACGGCCTTTCGGAACCAAAAACAGCGAGAAAACGACAGAGCGGCCTTTCGGCATCTCGTCAATAGGTTAGTTCCGGAAAACGCATAATAATGACATAAAGTGTGCATAAAACATGTAGATATCATCAATAATGTGGCATGGAACATAAGAAATTATCGATACGTCGGAGACGTATCAAGTACCCATTTTAGCAACAGTAAATAAAGCAAACTAGATAAAGTAAATGCAAGTAACTAATTTTTTTGTGTTTTTAATATGGAGAATGCAAACAAGACAGTAAATAAAGTAAAGCTAGCAACTAATTTTTTGTGTTCTGATTTTAGTGCAGCAAACAAAGAAGTAAATAAAATAAAGCAAGACAAAAACAAAGTAAAAAGATTGGAAGTGGAGACTCCCCTTGCAGCGTCTCTTGATCTCCCCGGCAACGGCGCCAGAAAAAGAGCTTGATACGCGTACAGCACGCGTCCGTTGGGAACCCCAAGAGGAAGGTGTGATGCATACGGCGGCAAGTTTTCCTCGCAAGAAACCAAGGTTTATCGAACCAGTAGGAGCCAAGAAGGACGTCGAAGGTTGATGGCGGCGGAGTGTAGTGCGGCGCAACACCAGGGATTCCGGCGCCAACGTGAAACCTGCACAACACAACCAAATTACTTTGCCCCAACGTGACAGTGAGGTTGTGAATCTCACCGACTTGATGTAACAAAGGATTAGATGTATAGTGTGGATGATGATTGTTTGCAGAAAACAGTAGAACAAGTATTGCAGTAGATTGTATTCGATTAAAAGAATGGACCGGGGTCCACAGTTCACTAGAGGCGTCTCTCCCATAAGAATAAGCATGTTGGGTGAACAAATTACAGTTGGGCAATTGACAAATAAAGAGGGCATGACCATGCACATACATGATATGATGAGTAGTGTGAGATTTAATTGGGCATTACGACAAAGTACATAGACTGCTATCCAGCATGCATCTATGCCTAAAAAGTCCACCTTCAGGTAATCATCCGAACCCCTTCCAGTATTAAGTTGCAAACAACAGACAATTGCATTAAGTATGGTGCGTAATGTAATCAACAACTACATCCTTAGACATAGCATCGATGTTTTATCCCTAGTGGCAACAAGCACATCCACAACCTTAGAACTTTCCGTCACCGTCCCGGATTTAATGGAGGCATGAACCCACTATCGAGCATAAATACTCCCTCTTGGAGTTACAAGCAAAAACTTGGCCAGAGCCTCTACTAGTAACGGAGAGCATGCAAGATCATAAACAACACATAGATAATAGATTGATAATCAACATAGCATAGTATTCTCTATTCATTGGATCCCAACAAACACAACATATAGCATTACAGATAGATGATCTTGATCATGTTAGGCAGCTCACAAGATCCAACAATGAAGCACAAGTAGGAGAAGACGACCATCTAGCTATCGCTATGGACCCATAGTCCAGGGGTGAACTACTCACTCATTACTCCGGAGGCGACCATGGCGGTGAAGAGACCTCCGGGAGATGATTCCCCTCTCCGGCAGGGTGCCGGAGGCGATCTCCTGAATCCCCCGAGATGGGATTGGCGGCGGCGTCTCTGGAAGGTTTTCCGTATCGTGGCTCTCGGTACTGGAGTTATTATCGACGAAGGCTTAAGTAGGCGGAAGGGTAGGTCAGGGGGCGCCACGAGGGCCCCACACGCTAGGCCGGCGCGGCCAGGGCTTGGGCCGCGCCGCCCTGTTGTGTGGGCGCTTCATCGCCCCACTTCGTTTCCTCTCCGGACTTCTGGAAGCTTCGTGGAAAAATAAGATCCTGGGCGTTGATTTCGTCCAATTCCGAGAATATTTCCTTACTAGGATTTCTGAAACCAAAAACAGCAGAAAACAACAATTGGCTCTTCTGCATCTTATTAATAGGTTAGTGCCGGAAAATGCATAAATATGACATAAAGTATGCATAAAACATGTAGGTATCATCAATAAAGTAGCATGGAACATAAGAAATTATCGATACGTTGGAGACGTATCAGCCTCATACCGGTTTCATGTGCAAAAGATTGCCGGCTTCTTCGAAGGTTGCGAGTTTCACCATGTGCCGTGCGCAGAAAATGAAGCTATGGATACTCTCTCCAAGCTAGGCTCCTCCCGGCAGGAAATTCCTCCCGGAGTGTCTTTGGCTCACCTAAGGACGCCATCGATTAAACCGAGCCCAGAATTGGAGTCAATTTTTGTACCGGAGTCACACATTGTGCCAATGGACATTGACGAAGGAAACCCGGGGACTGTTCCGGTAAACCCGGGGACTTCAGGGTCTAAGCCGGAAGAAGCTATGCTGGTGGACAGTATGGAGATAGACGTACCGGTATTTGTGGTCCGGGAAGCACCAACTTGGGTTGAACCTATTAAGGAATTCCTGATCAACGGCACCCTGCCGGTTGACGAAAACGAATCAAGGAGGATCCAAAGAAGGTCCAAGGCTTACACTATCATCAATGGTGAGGTATACAAAAGAAGTGTTACCGGTGTCCTCCAAAGGTGTGTGGAACCGGAAGAAGGAAAGGAAATGCTGGCAGAGATTCACCAAGGAGAATGTGGGCACCATGCTTCATCAAGGGCCCTGGTGGCAAAAGTGTTCCGGCATGGGTTCTATTGGCCCACAGCTCTGGAAAACGCTGAGGACTTGGTACGAAAATGCAATGGGTGCCAGCGGTACGCCAAGCAAAATCATACCCCAGCATCCGGTCTCAAAACTATACCATTGACTTGGCCATTTGCTGTTTGGTGCCTTGATATGGTTGGTCCATTCAAAACCGCAAGGGGCAACATGACCCATGTACTGGTGATGGTGGATAAGTTCACCAAGTGGTTGGAAGTGAAGCCTATCGCAAAATGTGATGGGCATATGGAGGTGAAATTCTTAAAAGATGTGATCTTGCGGTTTGGATACCCGCATAGCATCATTACTGACAATGGCACAAACTTTGCTCAAGGTGAGTTCAAAAGATTTTGTGAGTATAACAATATCCGGTTAGACTTGTGCTCCGTAGCGCACCCACAATGCAATGGCCGAGTTGAAAGAACAAAGGCTCTGGTGCTTTCCGGTATCAAGCCAAGGCTGATCGAACCGCTTGAAAGGTCACCAGGATGTCGGCTGGATGAGCTACCATCCGTACTATGGAGCATCCGAATGACACCGAACCGGTCTATCGGATACACTCCGTTCTTCATGGTTTATGGGGCGGAAGCCGTAATCCCAACCGATATCATTCATGA
Source organism: Lolium rigidum (assembly GCF_022539505.1). Classification (NCBI taxonomy): domain Eukaryota; kingdom Viridiplantae; phylum Streptophyta; class Magnoliopsida; order Poales; family Poaceae; genus Lolium; species Lolium rigidum. The sequence goes on along the minus strand of NC_061511.1, from coordinate 215,434,356 downwards.
TTCACCAAGGTTTCAACTCTATACCGAAGAAGAGGTAAAAGAGGCCCGAGAAAATGATGTGGATTTGCTAGAAGAAGCAAGAGAGCTGGCTTTGGAAAGAACAACCATATACCAGCAAAACCTCAGACGCTATCATAGCCGGATGGTTAACCCGAGGGTTTTCCGGGAAGGAGATTGATACGTCTCAAACGTATCTATAATTTCTTATGTTCCATGCTAGTTTTATGACAATACTCACTGTTTTATATACACTTTATAATGATTTCATGCATTTTCTGAAACTAACCTATTAACAAGATGCCGAAGTGCCAGTTCCTGTTTTCTGCTGTTTTTCGTTCGAGAAAGGCTGTTTGGGCAATATTTTCGGAATTCGACGAAACAAAGGCCAAACATCATAATTCACCGAGACAGACCAGAACACCGAAGGAGAGTCGGAGGGGAGGCCTAGGGCTCCCAGACCACAGGGCGGCGCAGCCTGGAAGGGGGGCGCGCCAGCCAAATTGCCCCCGGAGTCATCTCCATCGACACCACCGCCATCTTCATCGCCATTGATGTCTCCAATGATGAGGAGGGAGTAGTTCTCCCCCGAGGCTGAGGGCTCTACCGGTAGCTATGTGGTTCATCTCTCTCTCCCATGTGATCTTTATGTGATCATGAGCTTTGTATCACTATTAATCTATGTGCTACTCGTAGTGATGTTATTAAAGTAGTCTATTCCTCCTCCATGATGTAATGTTGACGAGTGTGTGCAGCATGTAGTACTTGGCGTAGGTTATGATTGTAATCTCTTGTAGATTATGAAGTTAACTATTACTATGATAGTATTGATGCGATCTATTCCCCCTTTCATAGCTATTGTTGACGAGTGTGTATGCTATGTTAGTACTCGGTCTAAATTGCAACGGTCTATTATGCACTCTAGAGGTTACTTTAATATGAACTCCGGATGTTGTGGAGCTTATTTACTCCGGCTTGAGGTGTGCTTTTATAGCCCTACACAATGAATGGTATTTGTTATCCAACAAGAGAGTGTAGAAAGTAGCATTTATTTATTCAGTTATGTGATCAATGTTGAGAGTGTCCACTAGTGAAAGTATGATCCCTAGGCCTTGTTTCTAAGCATTGAAACACCGTTTCCAACAAGTTATGTTACATGTTCGCTTGCTGCCATCTTTATTTTAGATTGCAATTACTACTTACAATCATCCATATTACTTGTATTTCACTATCTCTTCGCTGAACTAGTGCACCTATACATCTGACAAGTGTATTAGGTGTGTTGGGGACACAAGAGACTTCTTGTATCGTAATTGCAGGGTTGCTTGAGAGGGATATCTTTGACCTCTACCTCCCTGAGTTCGATAAACCTTGGGTGATTCACTTAAGGGAAACTTGCTACTGTTCTACAAACCTCTGCTCTTGGAGGCCCAACACTGTCTACAGGAATAGAAGCGTGTGTAGACATCAAGCTAAATTTCTGGCGCCGTTGCCGGGGAGATCAAGACACGCTGCAAGGGGAGTCTCCCACATCCAATCTCTTTACTTTGTTTTTGTCTTGCTTTACTTTATTTTATTTTCTGCTTTGTTTGTTTCTATATTAAAAACAACAAAAAATTAGTTACTTGCTTTACTTTATTTACTGTCTTGTTTGCGTTCTCCATATTAAAAACACAAAAAAATTAGTTACTTGCATTTATTTTATTTAGTTTGCTTTATTAACTACTGCCAAAATGGGTACTCCTGAGAACACTAAGTTGTGTGACTTCACAAGCACAAATAATAATGATTTCATATGCACACCTATTGCTCCACTCGCTTGCTACGACGAGAATTTTATGAAATTAAACCTCGCTTTACTAAATCTTGTTATGAGAGAGCAATTTTCTCGGTGTTAGTTCTGATGATGCTGCTGCCCATCTTAATAATTTTGTTGAAGTTTGTGAAATGCAAAAGTATAAGGATGTAGATGGTGACATTATAAAATTGAAATTGTTTCCTTTCTCCTTAAGAGGAAGAGCTAAAGATTGGTTGCTATCTTTGCCTAAAAATAGTATTGATTCATGGACTAAATGTAAGGATGCTTTCATTGGTAGATATTATCCTCCTGCTAAAATTATATCTTTGAGAAGTATCATAATGAATTTTAAGCAATTGGATAATGAGCATGTTGCCCAAGCATGGGAAAGAATGAAATCTTTGGTAAAGAATTTCCCTACCCATTGACTGACTACTTGGATGATCATCCAAACCTTTTATGCAGGATTGAATTTCTCTTTGCGGAACCTATTGGATTCAGCTGCTGGAGGTACTTTTATGTCCATCACTTTAGGCGCCGCAACAAAGCTTCTTGATGATATGATGATAAATTACTCTGAATGGCACACTGAAAGGACTCCACAAGGTAAGAAGGTAAATTCTGTTGAAGAGACCTCCTCCTTGAGTGATAAGATTGATACTATTATGTCTATGCTTGTGAATGGTAGATCTAATGTTGATCCTAATAATGTTCCTTTAGCTTCATTGGTTGCTCAAGAAGAGCATGTTGATGTGAACTTCATTAAAAATAATAATTTCAACAACAATGCTTATAGGAATAATTTTGGTAACAACTATAGGCCATATCCTTCTAATAATAGTAGTGGTTATGGTAATTCTTACAACAATAATAGGAGTGTACCCCCTGGTCTTGAAGCCATTCTTAAAGAATTTATTAGTACACAAACTGCTTTTAACAAATCTGTTGAAGAAAAGCTTGGTAAAATTGATGTTCTTGCTTCTAAGGTTGATAGTCTTGCCGCTGATGTTGATCTTTTAAAATTGAAAATTATGCCTAATGAAACTAAAGATATTGAGTCATTTGCTACAGTAAACGCTATCCAAGTTCGAATTAATGAAAATATTAGATTGATGGCTGAATTGCATGCTAGGTGGGAAAGAGAAGAAAAATTTGCTAAAGAGAATAATGTAGCTAAAGTTTGGACTATTACCACCACTAGTAATGTTGATGCTTCACATGTTGCTAAACCTCCTACTATCAATGGTAAAATAATTGGTGTTAGCAATGTTTCTACTCCTAATGCAAAGCGTGCAAAACTGCCTGAAATTGCTAAAACTGCTGAAACCACTTGTGATAAAACTGCTGAAATTTTTCAAAATATTGGGGACAATGATCCCATTGCTGTAGATCATAATGGTTTAGATTCTGATGATTGTCATATCTCTGAAGTTATTAAGTTCTTACAAAAACTTGCTAGAAGTTCCAATGCTAGTGCTATAAATTTGGCCTTTACAAAACATATTACAAATGCTCTCATAAAAGCTAGAGAAGAGAAATTATAACTTGAAACTTCTATTCCTAGGAAGTTAGAAGATGGTTGGGAGCCCATCATTAAGATGAAGGTCAATGATTTTGGTTGTAATGCTTTATGTAATCTTGTTGCAAGTATTTCTGTTATGCCTAAGAAAATCTATGATATGCTTGACTTGCCACCATTGAAAAATTGTTATTTGGATGTTAATCTTGCTGATAATTCTATGAAGAAACCTTTGGGGAGGATTGATAATGTTCGCATTACGGTTAATAATAACCTTGTCCCCGTTGATTTTGTTGTCTTGGATATTGAATGCAATGCATCTTGTCCCATTATTTTGGGAAGACCTTTTCTTCGAACTCGTTGGTGCTATTATTGATATGAAGGAAGGGAATATTAAGTATCAATTTCCTCTCAAGAAAGGTATGGAACACTTCCCTAGAAAGAGAATGAAGTTACTCGATGATTCTATTATTAGAATAAATTATGATGTTGATGCTTCATCTCTTGATGTTACTTGATTCACACTTTACGCGCCTAGCCGAAAGGCGTTAAAGAAAAGCGCTTATGGGAGACAACCCATTATTTTACTTCTGCACTTTTGTTTTATATTTGAGTCTTGGAAGTTGTTACTACTGTAGCAACCTCTCCTTATCTTTATTTTATTGCATTGTTGTGCCAAGTAAAGTCTTTGATAGTAGGGTTGATACTAGATTTGGATTACTGCACAGAAACAAATTTCTTTCTGTCACGAAATTTAGTAGCCCCCTTTGTAGGTAACTCAGAAAAATCTGCCAATTTACGTGCGTGATCCTCAGATATGTTCGCAACTTTCATTCAATTTTAGCTTTTTCATCTTAGCAAGTTAAGTGCCCCTGAAAAATTCATCTTTACGGGCTGTTCTGTTTTGACAGATTCTGCCTTTTATTTCGCATTGCCTCTTTTGCTATGTTGGATGGATTTCTTTGTTCCATTAACTTTCAGTAGCTTTGAGCAATGTTCCATCAAGTTTTAAGAATGATTATGTCACCTCTGAATATGTAAATTTTTAATTATGCACTAACCCTCTAATGAGTTTGTTTTGAGTTTGGTGTGGAGGAAGTTTTCAAGGGTCAAGAGAGGAGATGATACAATATGATCAAGAAGAGTGAAAAGTCTAAGCTTTTGGATGCCCCCGTGGTTCGTCCCTGCATATTTCAAGAAGACTCAAGCATCTAAGCTTGGGGATGCCCAAGGCATCCCTTTCTTCATCGATAAATTATCAGGTCACCTCTAGTGAAACTATATTTTTATTCCGTCACATCTTATGTGCTTTACTTGGAGCGTCTGTATGTTTTTATTTTTGTTTTTGTTTGAATAAAATCGGATCCTAGCATTCTTTGTTTGGGAGAGAGACACGCTCCGCTGTTGCATATGAACACATGTGTTCTTAGCTTTACTTTTAATGTTCATGGCGAAGGCTGAAAACTGCTTCGTTCATTGTTATATGGTTGGCAACAGAAAATGCTTCATGTGGTAATTGGTATAATGTCTTGAGTAATTTGATACTTGGCAATTGTTGTGCTCAAATAGATCATGTTTAAGCTCTTGCATCATGTACTTTGCACCTATTAATGAAGAACTACCATAGAGCTTGTTGAAATTTGGTTTGCATTATTGGTCTCTCTAAAGTCTAGATATTTTCTGGTGAGGTGTTTGTACAACAAGGAAGATAGTGTAGAGTCTTATAATTCTTGCAATATGTTCTTATGTAAGTTTTTCTGTACCGGTTCATACTTGTGTTTGCTTCAAACAACCTTGCTAGCCAAAGCCTTGTACTGAGAGGGAATAATTCTCGTGCATCCAAATCCTTTAGCCAAAACCTATGCCATTTGTGTCCACCATACCTACCTACTATGTGGTATTTCTCTGCCATTCCAAAGTAAATTTCTTGAGTGCTACCTTTAAATTTTCATTCCTTGTCTTTGCAATATATAGCTCATGTGAAAATAGCTTAAAAACTATTGTGGTAAAGAATATGTAGCTTATGTATCTAATTTTTATAAGTTGCTTGTTGAGCGGTAACCATGTTTCTGGGGACGCCATCAACTATTACACCTTTGTTGAATATCATGTGAGTTGCTATGCATGTTCGTCTTTTCTGAAGTAAGGGTGATTTATCATGATCAAATGGTTTGAGTATGCATATTGCTAGAGAAGAACATTGGGCCGCTAACTAAAGCCATGTATCATGGTGGAAGTTTCAGTTTGGACATTAATCCTTAATCTCTTATGAGAATATTATCTGTTGTTGAATGCTTATTGTTGTGGGTATACTTCATGGGTGTACCATCGACAGTGCCAAGATCCGGCAAGCCCGGGTGGCCCACAGATGGTGATGAGGCATGTGGCCCATCGGGCGGCCCGATTGCTTGTTGATCATGAAGGAAGAAGTCCGGCCCAGGATCGATAAGCCGGATCCGTACCGACATTAGGAGTAACCCGGATCCACGGAGGCCCATGAGGAACCCGGATCCGATACGACGTATATGGAAGGCGGATCCGTGACGTGCACGGCAAGATATTGTACCGTAGCTAGGCTATCCGTAATCCGGCTAGGACTCTCCATGTAAACCCTAGATCCGTGCGCCTTTATAAGCCGGATCCCGGGAGCCCTAGAGGCACAACCACAACTCATTGTAACAACGCGAAAGCGCCCGGATAATTCCGGACAAGCGATAGTAGGCCCCGTCATCGTGCAGGTGTTCCGAAGCTGGGTAACTCGCGTACCACCGTCCCATGTGCACTCCGCCCTATGGCCCCTACTTCTTCTCCCCCTCGTGAGGATCCCTCTTCCGAGGTACCGTCGATTAGGCAACGACAGTTGGCGCCCACCGTGGGGCCTGTGGCGTCTGGAGGCCGGAACCGGGAGGGTTCCGCCATGGGAAGCTACGACGACACCATCGTTGTGGGGCGCGTCCTCTACGCCGGAAATCTGCCGATCGTCCCTCCGGATGAGTGTTGGATTCCGGCTAGGACAAACCCCGTCAAGCTCTCCATCGTCCCAATTGGCGGCATACACATCTTCATCGGGGAAACCGTCGATTCCGACGGAAACCCACTGGTAAGTAACGCAGACGCGACCGCCGCAGAGCTGGACACCGTCGCGAGGATCCGATCTGAGATGCAGGAGCTTCCTAAGGAAGATTCCGCCTCGGATCTGGAAATTTCAAAGCCCACCCAATCCGCCCCTGTGCAGGAAACAACGGTGGAAGACCAATGCAGATCCGCCTGGGTCTCCCAGGTGTTAGAAAAGCAGAGGTGCCACTTCGTACACTTCTTGGCCCACACCGCTGGAACCGCCCCTCAAGAAAACGGAGCTGGTCCTGAGCAGGTAGAGGCACCGGAGAACGGCGCAGATCCGGATCAGGCTGAGCCTGTCGGAGAAAGCGAAGCTCCGGTTGAAGAGTCGATTTTGGGCAATTTGAGCCCAATTTCCGGAGATACCCCCTCCATGGATACTGACGAGTTTAACCGCAAGCTAGGGGAGTACGGTTTCGGTGATCGGCCTGAAGTCGACTCCGCCCGGCCTAAGCGGGTTCTCGCAACGATAGCAGCGCTGGGACAAGCCGGATGCGAAGACCCAACCAGCCAATCCGACCCTCAACCATCCCAACAAGGATCTCCAATGTCTCGGGTGCGACCCCACGGGGATTCTTCCTCGGAGGAAATCCTGTCAGCTGAGGAGATGGTGGCGCGAGCAGTTCTTAACAAACCTATAACACCGGGCGACGCCGCAGATCTGGAGGCTCTAGAGGCCACCAGACAGGAGATGCTGGCCACAGCCAAGAAGCTCGCTGATACCGAAGCCGCATTAAGGGAAGAAAGGGAACAAGCTGCAGGTCTGGCGGAAACTTTCGACAGACAGGATCGCCAAATTACTGCCACACTAGAGCAGGTCAAGAGCATGGCGAAAGAGTGGGAAACAAAGATGACCTATGCGCAGGCGGAGGCCGATCGAATTGTTAGAGAAGCAATTCCGCCTCGCAGGATCAACTTCGCCACGCCCGCAGAGCACCGGCCGCTGGAAACCCCAAAGGACAACATGCAAAAAGCTGCGGAGTTGTTGAAGAAGAAGGACGAGGAGGTTGATATCAACTACCTCCGCACACTTGTAGCTTCAGCAATGCAGCAGCAAAGCAAGGCCGATACTTCGCGCAGGTTGGAATCCAATCCGGACAACTGTGTATCTACCGCGCAGAAGGACGCCCGCGCCGATCGGCATCCCGATGATGAATCACACACCGGATCCTCGGAGCGCAGAAGAAGAACCAGGGAACACCCAAATCCGATCCCTGTTCCATCAAAGACGCCTTCGTCGGATCCAAGAAAGGGAAAGGATGCAATGTACTCTGGACGAGACAAATATCGCAACCCCTCTCCTCCGCCCAACGGTTACCCGCGACCCCCTCGCCGCCGTAGTCCAGCCGGAAACACCAGGCCCCCAGCGCATGGTGGGATTATTATCCGCGACAACGTGCTGCCAAGAAACAGAAACAGGGAGCGATCGCCGGAACCTCGCCGGAACCAGAACAATGTTCATGAGCCCGAGCCCAGGAGGAGTCGGAATGAGGAGCGCGACCCAGAGCCTCGCCGGAGCCGCGACCCAGAGCCTCGCCGGAGCCGCGACCCGGAGCCTCGCCGGAACGACCAGGGCAGCCAGCGCCATGGCGAAGGCAGCCACAGGAGCCAGCACCGGGAAGGTCGAGGAGAATCAGATGGCGGAAGCAAGAAGTCGGACCACCCACCTCGCAGGTCTCCCTCACCACCACCCAGCGGTGGCGGCGGAGGTGGAGGCGGAGGCAATGGCCGGAGATCTCGCTCTCGCTCAAAGTCCCCTCGCCACGGCCCGCGCGACGCGCGGGATCGCCTTAACGAGTACAGAACCGACTACATTGGTCCGAAGTGCTTTGGCAGGATGATTCGAGAGGAACCAAAGCCAAGGATGAACCTCAAGCTACCCAGAAATCTGAAGCATTATGATGGCACCGAAAGGCCGGATACCTGGATCGAGGACTACTACAATGCAGTAACCTTTGCCGGAGGAACCCCTAACATCGCCTGCCGCATGCTCCAGTTGTACCTTGTAGGTCCAGCCCGGATCTGGCTCAGTGACCTTGAGAAAAATTCCATCTTTTGCTGGTTTGACCTGAAGAACGCTTTCGAGAAACACTTCAGGGGCACCTACAAGAGACCTGCCACAACAAGCGACCTACAGGCATGTATCCAGAAGAAGGGCGAAACATCGAGGAATTTCCTCACCCGATGGTTGGCATGCAGAAACGAGTGCGAGAACGTCGACAACCGCACAGCAATGCACGCTTTCATTGGGGGCTTGCAGCGAGGAGGATTGCTGCGGCACAAGCTAACTTGCTTGGTCAATGCAAACAAGCTGACGTTGGATGACATGATCACCATCGCCAGCTATCACACTACCGCCGATGACGACGCAGGCGGTGATCTCGCAGCTACAGCAATCCCCCTGCATCAACAAAAGAAGAACCGTGACAACGGTAGCAGCAGCAGCCATAAACGCAAAAACCCTGATGACCAGAAGAGTGGCGGATCCGAGATGGTCGCCATGGCGTTTCAACGCGGAGGTTCAGGAGGCGGAAGAGGACGCGGACGTGGAGGCGGAGCCGGCAGGGGTCAGCAGCATACCTCTGAGGTCACAGCTGGCGGATCCCGCGCCCCGCAAACCTACGAGGAGTACAGAGACATGCCCTGCCTGGCCCACCTGGATCCGGTTACAGGGAAGTCCACTCACACCAACCGCAACTGCAAATGGGTCAATGATCTAAAGAACGACCCGGAGGCAGGTTACAAGCGCGCCCGGAAGCTCCGCCCACGCGGCAAAGGTGGCAAGGGCAAGAACAAGGACAAAGAGGATGATAGTTCTGAGGCGATGGATGAGGATGATAACTCGCCGGATCCCAAGGCAGGATCCGCAGGTAAATCCAATCCATTCGATAAAAAGAGCGTGGGGGCTTACCACACTTTCCTCGGGACCCCAACAGTACGCGCTTCCAAGTCAGCTACCCGGATCCTGAACGCCATAGTTCCGGCTGTGCCGCAGTACGTCTGGTGGTCGGAAATCCCGTGCACATTTGACAGGAAGGATCACCCTGCAATTGTGCCAAAAGAATGCTACGCCTTGGTTGTAAGTCCCCGCATAGATGGGTATGACTTCTCCAAGTGCCTCATGGATGGCGGAGCCAGCCTGAACATTATGTACCTGGAGACTCTCGAGCAGATGAACCTCACCAAGGAACAGCTCAAACACAGCACCACTGAGTTTCATGGCATGGTTCCGGGTAAGAAGGCGAATTCCCTCAGCAGCATCACACTTCCCGTGGCTTTTGGCGATGTTCATAATTTCCGCGAAGAGAGGATCACGTTCGAAGTTGTGCCCTTCAAGAGCTCCTACCACGTCATCTTCGGCAGGCCCACCTACCACAAGTTCCACGCCAGAGCGTGCTACATCTACAACAAGCTCAAGATTCCGGGTCCCAAAGGTATGATTACCGTATCCGGAGACTACAAAAAGGCTCATGAGTGCGAATTGGGCGAAGCCGCCTTCGCGAGTACGTGATATCCGGAGAAGAGCCGAAAGGCTACGGAGCCGCGGTGGATCCGGCGAGATGCGGACCACCAAGAAGCGAGATCTCCGAGCGAGAAAACCTCCTTCAAGGCCGCGATAGAAACCAAGAAGCACGACCTGATCAAAGGCGACTCTTCCAAGCAGGTTTCGGTCGGAGCCAACATGGACCCCAAATAGGAAGACGCGCTCGTCGAGTTCCTCCGCGCTAACATGGATATCTTCACATGGCAACCTTCGACATGTCCGGAGTACCTAGGGAACTCGCCGAGCACTACCTCAACATAAATCCGGGGGCTAAACCGGTGAAGCAAGCTATGCGACGCTTTGGAGATAAGAAGCGCCGCGCCATAGGAATGGAACTAGCAAAGTTACTAGAAGCAGGTTTTGTAATAGAAGTCATCCACACCGATTGGGTCGCGAATCCCGTCCTTGTACCCAAAAAGAACACTGAAATACTAAGAATGTGCATCGATTACTGCGGCTTGAACAAGCATTGCCCGAAGGATCCGTTCCCCTTGCCGCGCATTGACCAAGTCATTGATTCGACGAGCGGGGGCGGAACTTCGTGTTTTCTTGATGCGTATTCCGGGTATCATCGGATCCGGATGAAGGAATCCGACCAAAAGGCGACTTCATTCATTACCCCGTTTGGTACTTACTGCTATGTTACTATGCCCTTTGGTTTGAAAAACGCAGGTGCCACCTACCAACGTACGATGCAGCGGTGCCTGAAGGACCAAATTGGCCGGAACGTGCACGCATACGTCGACGACATCGCGGTCATGACCCGGAAAGGATCCGACTTGATCAGCGACCTCACGAAAACCTTCGACAACCTCCGCGGGTACAAGATGATGTTGAATCCGCCGAAGTGCGTCTTTGGCGTGCCGGCGGAAAACTCCTTGGCTTCATAGTCTCTCACGGAGGCATTGAAGTTAACCCGGAAAAGATCAAGGCAATCCTGTGTATCAAACGACCAACTTGTCTTAAAGATGTGCAACGACTAGCCGGTTGCGTCGCGGCAATCAGTAGGTTTGTTAGCCGTCTTGGCGAGAAGGCACTACCTCTGTACAAGCTGCTGAAGAAAACAGACAAATTTGTCTGGGACGACGCAGCTGATGCAGCTCTTCGGGGGTTGAAGGAAATACTCACCTCCCCACCTATCTTGGCAGCCCCAGCAGAGTCAGAGCCGATGCTCCTTTACCTGGCAGCTACCAACAAAGTCATCAGCCTCGTCATCGTGGTGGAGCGAAAGGAAGAAGGTCATGAATATGACGTCCAGAGACCTGTCTACTACATTAGCGAGGTGCTGACGGAGTCAAAGCAAAGATACCCTCACTTTCAGAAGCTAGCCTATGGGGTGTTCCTAGGCAGCCGGAAGCTGAGACACTACTTCCAAGAGCACCCAGTAACAGTTGTGAGTAAGGCTCCGCTGTCAACAATTCTCAACAACACTGACGCAACAGGACGTACGGCTAAATGGGGCATTGAATTATCCGCCTTCGACATCGCTTACAAGCCAAGGACTGCGGTAAAATCCCAAGTCCTGGCAGATTTCGTTGCAGATTGGACGAAGCTCCGGATGCAAGTCCGGAGCCGGAACCGAGACATGGGTCATGCACTTCGATGGATCCAAGCAGCATCAAGGCTCGGGAGCCGGAGTCACCCCGAAGTCCCCTACCGGAGAAGAAGCTGCAGTACGTTACGCAGATCCACTTCGAAGCTACAAACAACATGGCGGAATATGAGGCTCTACTACACGGTCTGTGCATCGCTAAGGAAATTGGGATCAAGCACATCATATGCTTGTGGAGATTCCGACACTGGTGGCACAACAAGTAGCCGGAACCTGGAACGCCGAAACTCCGTCATGGCGGCCTACGGAGACGAAGTTGATGAGATCGCCAAGTGCTTCCTCGGATACGAAGTCAAGTACGTCGGGAGAGACGACAACACGGCGGCGGACATGCTATCCAAGCTCGGATCCGGCGGGAAGCAAATTCCGCCGGCATTTTCTGGAGCATCTCCGGATACCCTCGATTAAGGCGCTAACCCGGAAAACCCGGAGGTGGCGGTGTCTCCGGCTAGGGAAGTGATGGCTATCATTCCGGCTTGGACACGGCCTTTCTGGATTACCTCATCGATCAGAAGTTGCACGAGGACGAGGTCCTCGCAAGACAGATCGTCAGACGAGCAAGAACCTACACAGTAGTTGATGGACAGCTCTACAAACGAAGTGCAGCAGGGGTATTTCTCAAATGCGTCTCCAATCAAGATGGCATTGAGATCCTCAGAGAGATCCATGCAGGGGACTGCGGGCATCATGCCGCTCCCAGGTCACTCGTTGCAAAAGCTTTTCGGTTAGGTTTCTATTGGCTGACAGCTAAAGAAGATGCTGACAAAATAGTCAAGACCTGCCGAGGTTGTCAGTACTACGCTACTCAACCAAACGCTCCAGCCCAAGAGCTGAAGACCATACCTATCACCTGGCCATTTGCGGTGCGGGGGCTCAATATGGTTGGTAAGTTAAAAAGATCATCTCCTGGCGGTTTTGAATACCTCCTGGTCGCTGTTGACAAGTTCAGCAAATGGATCGAGGCTAAGCCAGTGAGAAAAGCCGATGGTGCTATGGCACTAAAATTCGTCTGCAGCCTCGTGATGAGATTCGGCATCCCACACGGCATAATCACGAGATAATGGCACAAACTTCGCTCAAGGAGAGTTGAGGGATTATTGTGAAACAATGGGGATACGGCTGGACCTTGCATACGTGGCTCACCCACAATCCAATGGTCGAGTGGAAAGGGCTAACGGCCTAATATTATCGGGAATTAAACCGCGCCTTGAAGAACCGCTGCGACGAGCAGCCGGAGCTTGGGCTGATGAGTTGGAAGGCTGTTTTGTGGAGTTTACGAACCACCCCTAACGGATCAACGGGGTTTACCCCATTTTTCCTGGTATACGGATCCGAAGCCGTACTTCCCTCCGACATCATCCACGATTCACCGCGAGTTTCCGCCTACAATGAAGAAACGGTGATGAGGCCGGACAGCTATCTGTGGACCTGATCGAGGAAGCTCGGAACTTAGGCGACCAGCGCTCCGCCATCTACCGGCGAAGCTCCGACGTTATCACGGTCGTCGAGTTCGGAAACGCTCCTTCATGGCGGGAGACCTGGTCCTCCGCCTTCGACAGGTGAAAGACCATAAGCTGCAATCTCCATGGGAAGGACCCTTCGTCGTTAGCAAAGTGCTTCATAACGGGTCGTACTACCTTGTTGATTTCCGCGAGCTAAGGGATAGACACTGCTAAGCGCGCACCGGAAACGCAAGCGTGAGGATCCGGATGACATCTACGATGAAACGGATCGCCCTTGGAATATCACACGGCTACGTCCTTTCTACACTTAGCATATTTTTCCGAGTTACAAACTCTGTAATAGTTATACATGATCAATGAAATAAAGCTTATGGTTCACTCTTTGAGTCTTTTACCTCCTTTACTTGTTCATTTTTAGATCGTGTATGTTTTTTGACTAAAACCGCAGAGCTGGATTTTTCCGCCTAGGCGTGTATAAAAGTTGTGATTTTCAAAAAATCGTCCTTTAGGACGTAAGCTTAAGTTTTCTGATTAAGTTGTTGTCTGTTGCGAACTCGTGGATTCCTAGTAGCGATTTCCGGCACCTATGCTTGGGGGCTTGTTTCCGCGGTTATTGACGGATTGCCATTGGGCTTCGTCGCCGGCCGGCGGCGTTTCCGGCTAAGGTCTTCCGGCTCGCGGAAGGTCAAGCGGGCAAGCCGAAAAACAACGAAGTCAGCACTTGCTTTCCAACATAAAACGAAACATGCACATAACATTAAACGGATAGCAGGATAAGTGTTTCCGCCCCATGCATAATCGTTTCGTTCCTAGCTACTTAAGAATTTAAAGTCTTATTACAAACCCACTCACGGGGCCAAAATGATGCAACTTGTTTCATTGCCTACACGGAATTCTACTCGGAGTCTTCTTCTTCAGATTCCTGGTAGGTGGAGCCGTTGTCGCTATCACCAGATCCGGCTTCGGAGTCGTCACCAGAGGTCCCTCCGGAATGCTCGCCGCTTGACCCGGAGCCATCTCCATAATACTCCGGCTCACCTGCCTCCTCCTCCTCTGCATCGGAAAATCCCTCGGGCAGATCGTGCTTGTTATACCAGAATGAGTGATCCACTCGCCTGACAAACAGCTGCTCGTAGCCTTGGGTTTCCGCGAGGAGGGCACCCATGTCGGAATCCTTGGGGGCTCCGCGTGCAACATCCGCCAGGTTGAGCGAGGGGAAATGAGCCTTGCAGGTGGCCAAGACTAGGGAGGCGACTCCGCGTGCTTGAAGACTTTTGCCGGTCCTTGATGAAATCCGGCACTGTCGCATAAGTTTGGTCATCGTATCGATGAGCGTGGTTTTGGCCTTCTTCGGAGACGAGCCGTGGCGATTCCGCGACAGGCTTCAAATAACGCGTCAATTGAAATCCGCGCTTCATCGTATGCCTCCGTCCTCTTCGGGTTTGACTCTTTGGACCACTCAAAGCCAAGGCTTGCTTGTGGAAGGAGGATCGGTTCCATTAGAGAGAGAGCATACATCATAGTCGGAGCAAAGACACGGAAAAACGCTTACGGAAGATAAGTTTGTCAATGGCCTCCGCCTCCGCTTCCGAACTCTGTTCTTGGATATCACGGAAAGCACGCGGCCCTGGCTTTTCTCCAGTTTTTCGTTCAGCTCCGCCAGGTCGCGGGCATGCTTCTCGGAGAGCTCTTTCCTCGCCTCAATCTCCTTACTGGAGGATTCTTGGATAAAGGCTTTGAGGGACTCGTTCTCCGCCTCAAGCACCTTGACCTTGGCGGAAAGCTCATCGAATGAGGAGTGCTTAGCAGTTTCTTCTGAAGGCAGCAAGTTAACATATTATGCATCCTGAACAACTATGTCAGCACAAAAAGTGAAGACCCGGATCTCGTACCTTGAAGGCGGGTCTCAAGCAGCTGGATATCTTTTTTGCTATTTTCCGCATCTTTGGTGCAGCCCCTCAATTTCCGCGATTTGTTCCAACACATGCACGCGAAGATCTTCGTGCGGTTTCCGCGTGGTACGCGAAGCGACGGAGGAGTTAGTCGGATATTAAAATCCTGGGGGCTGGCGAAGATTTCAAAGTCTTGGGATACAAATTTCAAATTTCCACCTAAAAGTACATTTTGGGAAAGCATCGGCTAATACATGTTACACGGAACTATATCACCCAATGCTTGGGGGCTAGTATTACCTGCCGCACTTCCTTGTGCTTGGCGAAAAAATCCTTCAGGCTGTCCTCCAGGTCGGTGAGTTCTCGCACTTCCTCGTCCGGTTTTCCCCACACTTTGTTCAGCATGGCAGAAACTTCCGCGTGACGCTGTGCAAGGGTAAGTTTTTGAAGGGACGGAGTTGGTTGGAGGTTGACTCGAGTCGCGTTGGTAACTTGAAGGAGCTTTGCCTTTTGCTCCTGTTCTTCTCCGGTGGGCCCCGCGAAAGCGGGCTTGGGCTGATACGGCGGAGGAATGGGTGAGGAGGTCCCCTTGGCGGAGTCGCCATGGTGAGCGGGATCCTCAGGAAGGTCATCAAGGTCGATGACATCTTTCGGATCCGGCTTGGTGGCGGATGAAGCCTTGGGCGGAACTTCAACCTCAGGAGTAATAGGAAAAGAGGCCGGAGATGGCCTGGCTCTCTTCTTGGGGACCCTTGGGGCCTTGGGGGGCTGGCTTCCGGAGCTTCAGGAGAAACATAAAAGTGTAAGAGCGAGCGTGAAACCAGAACTTGGATCTCGGAAATAGGCGCTTACCCGGAAGGCTTGAAGAAATGCTGGATGGCAGGCTGCCCCTTGTTGCTGGTATTAATCAGCGAGAGGCGCTTCTTTTCCGCCTCCGCTTTCCGGGTAGCTGCAGTGCTAAGCACTACGCGGGGGCGCTTCGCATGGGGGCTGGAAGGAGCTGGCTTCTTCCTCTTAGCAGGGCGTGGGGCTTCAGGAGCTTCCGCCTCCGATGCGGCTTCCGGATCCGCGTTACCGGTGGATGGGACTCGGAGGAGAGTTCCGAGTTCATTTTCCTCAAGCGCCTCGAGCTAATGCAAAGTTAAACACTTAGACAAAAAAGTTTGAAGAAAAACAATAGACCAAAGTCAAGATGACGTACCGCGGTTCCGGATCCATTCGTGTGGATGTCTTTGTTGCATACGTGAACATGGAGTTCACGTGGGATTTTGATGAGGACCCGGATCCTCTTGTCGATGGCGTCGGCGGAGAGATTGTCTTTGGTGGCGCGCATTGGATCGTCGCGCCTGTGTATTCAAACATCGGGCGGTCCTCTGTGTTGCGGCGGCTGGATCCGCTTGGTGAACCAGGGAAAGGGTTAAATCTTTCCCCGTCAGCCCCTCCTCCGTGAGCTTGCGGATCCGCCCGACGGCGCGGGTCGGCTGAGGCGAGTCGGAGAAGTGGGGGCGATGCGTCCATGACGGAAGCTCGGTGGCGGGGCAATTCTTGAAAGGCGGCAGCTTCTTTTCACTCGCGGGGTCGGTGACGTCCTTCAAGTAGAAGAAACCCCCAGACCAGTACCTCACGGATTCGTGGCGATCGGTGGGGGGGTAGACGCGGCCCGGGCGGATTATGAAGGTGACGGATCCGCAAGTCGCCAACTCGGAAGTTTGACGGATCTTCTCCTTCTTGACAGAAAAATAGTATTGGAAGAGGGGAAGCTCGGGAGTTACCCGGAGGTGGCCTTCGCAGAGAGCGACATGGTTGCTGATGGCGAGCACGCTATTCGGAGATATGTTGTGGGGTTGGAGCCCATACGCCTTCAGAATCTCCAGGAAGAAATCCGAAAGCGGAAATGAAAATCCGCGCTCCACCAGTGCCTTCGTCAGCACCATCTCGTCGTCCCTCGGAGCCGGAGCTAGTTCATGCAGGCCCGACCTCCAGCTTCCGGGTTGCAGGAAGCCCTCCGCCTCGAGGTTCTTCAGCTCCATCTCGGTGGTGGTACAGGGCCACCATTTTCCCTTAGCTTTGGAGTCTCGCTTGCGAGCTTTCGACTTTTTGGCAACCTCTTCAGCCTGCCGCTCCGTTTGACCCGCCCCGGAGGCTTTCTCCGGGTGAGCAGAGGTCCCCTCAGCTTCCTTGCCGGAATCCTTTGAAGGATCCAGCCTGACTGGAACGAAGGGAGGAGGGGCGGAGGAGATTGGGGTCGCCATGATTGGTTCCGAGGTCGGAGGCGGAGTCGTTGAAGACATCTGAAGAAAAAGGGTTTGGCGGAAACTTTCTTTAGTCGGATCCCACATCATCTTCCCCAGGTTCACCCCTACCAACTACGGCGCGAAAGTGAAGCTCGAAGACTTACCGTAATGGCGTATGCGGTGGTCGGAGCTGCCGGCGACGAGTTTTCCGCGTGGTGGCTCGCCGAAGTTAAGAACACGAAGAACACTGCGGTGGTGGGCTCACTCCGGTGATGCTCCGGCGACTTTTCCGGCGGGTTTCGGCACGGCGGAGAGGAAGCTCGCGGCGGCGCTCGGCAGAGAGGTGAGAAGGGGGGTGAATGAGGGTAAGGGGCCTCGACGGCGGATATTTATAGGCTGAAGGGATAAGATTCGTGCTTCGCATCCTGTGGTCGGAACGCAAGCGTCGCGCCGTTGGATGCGTGACACGTGTCCCAAACCCTAACGGTAAAAATGGCTAGAGATAAGTTACCGCACAAATCGCGCGAAAATGGCGCCAGAATTGGCGGAACCGTTTGAGTCTTTTAAGATTCCGGGTAATTGCGTGAGGATAAGTTGGCTCTCGTTCGCGAGCAGGGAGTAACCCGGAAAAACCAACACGGATTTAGGGAAAGAGAAAGATCTATAATCATCTTCAAGTCCGCTTTTTTGAAGATCCACTATGATAATGAAAAAGACCCTTTATAATAAAGGTTCCTAAGGAATTCATTATAGGAATGTTTCCAATAGAAATGGTTTGCTTTTGCACGCTTGGTTTATTTGAGGCGAGAGCAAAAGAACAGGCCACAAGAAGGCGGTTACTAGCCACGGGTACGTAGGACAATCCCGACGAGTAGGATCTAGAGGAACTCAGTTTTTTTCTACCAATGGGGGCTTTCCCTTCACCGCGTTGGTTAGTAGTTAATTTTCTATAATTACTAAGTTTTTTCTTTAAAAAAAAATAACGAGTCACCTACAGGTAACCCGTTAATTCGTAAAACGTATGTTTCGTACGATATTATGTCAGAAAGCAGGGTATGTGGCTCTCCACGATTTGTCATTCTCGTGGTTGCGCCCATTCCCATTTTGGGCGGAACAGATCTACTAATTCTTTTATTCCAGTTAGTAAGAGGGATCTTGAACTAAGAAAGAAATAGACCTAGCAGCTAAAAGAGGGTATCCTGAGCAATTGCAAGAATTACTGCATTTCATAACGTATTTTTTCTCTTTTTATTTCGTTTATTTTGTATTTAGACGTGTCAGAAAGCGTGAATATTTATTTCATTCCATTAAAAATAAGAAGCCCATTCTGTTCATAAGAAGAAAGAGAAGCAGATCTATTCTATACTCGAAAAGTGCCAATATGCAATGGGTAACTTGCCCAATTTGGAAAAAACGAAGAATAGATCCCTACCCCTCCTTGTTCCTACTCCGGCCCCCCTGAATAGTCCTATTTTTCCTCCACGTCGATAAGGAGCTAAAAGATCGACGACCTTAATACCTGTTTCAAAGATGGATAATTTCGTATCTAACTCTTCCCCCTTCCTACCCTCTTCTACCATCTTTCTATCTACTTCCTCTACTCTACCTACTGTTTTCCGCGATTTTTTCCATTCTAATTGTATTTTTTTTTAATGGATTTCTTATGTGGAATACTAATGGATAGGGCCTCGCGTGAAATTCTTTTTCCTTAAATGGGAGCAGAGCAGGTTTGAAAAAGGATCTTAGAGTGTCTAGGGTTGGGCCGGGAGGGTCTCTTAACGCCTTCCTTTTTCTGCCCATCGGAGTTATTTCCCAAGGACTTGCCATGGTAAGAGGGAGAAGGGCCGGAGATAAAGGAGTTAGGTGAGGCAACATCCCCTGTGCCCGGTACACCAGTAGAAGGAACTTCAAAAGCTTTAAAGAAAAGTATGATCCTTTTGGGGGAGAAGGGTGGATTGTTAGATGAAATTTCGATTCCATTTTTATTAATAAAATATAGGGGTAGACACGTTAGGGTCATTTTCTTCCTCGCACGTTCGGAAGTAACCTTTTCCCTTCCCTGTTTTGCAAGTTCCCATTCCTGAGATTAACCACCCACCTGGGGAGTTTATTTCTTTGGAACGTCGATGGATGAAGTCCCGCAGGATGGGAGCATTTTCCGGCTATAAGTTGGAAAAAGAAGAAAATGCAAAGTTGGAGCTCTTCAAGTTTCTCCGCGTTACCAACGTTTGCTCGGAGATCATGATGGACCGGCAAGACGGAAGCTGCAGGTGAAACTCGGAGAACTACGGGGGCTACTGTTGTGGGTATACTTCATGGGTGTACCATCGACGGTGCCAAGATCCGGCAAGCCCGGGTGGCCCACGAGATGGTGATGAGGCATGTGGCCCATCGGGCGGCCCGATTGATGTTGATCATGAAGGAAGAAGTCCGGCCCGGGATCGGTAAGCCGGATCCGTACCGACATTAGGAGTAACCCGGATCCACGGAGGCCCATGAGGAACCCGGATCCAGTACGACGTATATGGAAGGCGGATCCGTGACGTGCACGGCAAGATATTGTACCGTAGCTAGGCTATCTGTAATCCGGCTAGGACTCTCCATGTAAACCCTAGATCCGTGCGCCTTTATAAGCTGGATCCCGGGAGCCCTAGAGGCACAACCACAACTCATTGTAACAACGCGAAAGCGCCCGGATAATTCCGGACAAGCGAGCGGTAGGCCCTGTCATCGTGCAGGTGTTCCGAAGCTGGGTAACTCGCGTACCACCGTCCCGTGTGCACTCCGCCCTATGGCCCCTACTTCTTCTCCCCCTCGTGAGGATCCCTCTTCCGAGGTACCGTCGATTAGGCAACGACACTTATGCATTAAAGAGGAGTCCATTATTTATTTTCTATGTTGTCCCGGTATGGATGTCCTTAGTTGTGATTTATCAAAAACGAGAAATCAAATGCGATCTATCTCCTTGGACCTTTGTACATGTGGCATAGAGGTACCCCTTTGTGACACTTGGTTGAAACATATGTTATGCAATGATAATCCATGTAAATCCAAGCTAATTAGGACAAGGTGCGAGCACTATTGGTATTCTATGCATGAGGCTTGCAACTTATAGGATGTCTTATGCATAGCACATATGAATTATTACTACCGTTGAAAAAATTGTTTCTATCTTTTCAAAATGAAAAGCTCTAGCACAAAAATAGTAATCCATGTTTCCCTCTGCGAAGCGCCATTCTTTTACTTTATGTTGAGTTAGTTTACCTACTTCTTTCTATCTTAGAAGCAAACACTTGTGTCAACTGTGTGCATTGATTCCTACATACTTGCTTATTTGCATTCATCATAATACTTTGTGTTGACAATTATCCATGAGATATACATGTTGAAGTTGAAAGCAACTGCTGAAACTTATATCTTCCTTTGTGTTGCTTCAAAACTTTCTACTAAGAATTTATTGCTTTATGAGTTAACTCCTATGCAAGACTTATTGATGCTTGTCTCGAAAGTACTATTCATGAAAAGTCTTTGCTATATGATTCAGTTGTTTAATCATTGTCTTTATCATTGCTTCGAATCACTTCATTCATCTCATATGCTTTACAATAGTATTGATCAAGATTATGATAGCATGTCACTTCAGAAATTATCCTTGTTATCGTTTACCTACTCGAGGGCGAGTACGAACTAAGCTTGGGATGCTTGATACGTCTCAAACGTATCTATAATTTCTTATGTTCCATGCTTGTTTTATGACAATACTCACTGTTTTATATACACTTTATAATGATTTCATGCATTTTCCGGAACTAACCTATTAACAAGATGCCGAAGTGCCAGTTCCTGTTTTCTACTGTTTTTGGTTCCAGAAAGGCTGTTCGGGCAATATTCTCGGAATTCGACAAAACAAAGGCCAAACATCATAATTCACCGAGACAGACCAGAACACCGAAGGAGAGTCGGAGGGGAGGCCCAGGGCTCGCAGACCACAGGGCGGCGCGGCCTGGAAGGGGGGCGCGCCAGCCTATGGTGTGGGCCCCCCAGGCACCCCCTTGCGCCGCCTCTTCGCCTATATAATCTCTTGTGACGTGAAAACCCTACACCAATTGACGAAACTCCAGAAAGCCTCCAGGGGCGCCGCCGCCATCGCGAAACTCCGTTTCGGGGGACAGAAGTCTCTGTTCCGGCACGCCGCCGGGACGGGGAATTGCCCCCGGAGTCATCTCCATCGACACCACCGCCATCTTCGTCGCCATTGCTGTCTCCCATGATGAGGAGGGAGTACTTCTCCCCCGAGGCTGAGAGCTCTACCGGTAGCTATGTGGTTCATCTCTCTCTCCCATGTGATCTTTATGTGATCATGAGCTTTGTATCACTATTAATCTATGTGCTACTCTAGTGATGTTATTAAAGTAGTCTATTCCTCCTCCATGATGTAATGTTGACGGTGTGTGCATCATGTAGTACTTGGCGTAGGTTATGATTGTAATCTCTTGTAGATTATGAAGTTAACTATTACTATGATAGTATTGATGTGATCTATTCCCCCTTTCAAAGTCTGTTGTTGACGAGTGTGTATGCTATGTTAGTACTCGGTCTAAATTGCAACGGTCTATTATGCACTCTAGAGGTTACTTTAATATGAACTCCGGATGTTGTGGAGCTTGTTTACTCCGGCTTGAGGTGTGCTTTTATAGCCCTACACAATGAATGGTGTTTGTTATCCAACAAGAGAGTGTAGAAAGTAGCATTTATTTATTCAGTTATGTGATCAATGTTGAGAGTGTCCACTAGTGAAAGTATGATCCCTAGGACTTGTTTCTAAGCATTGAAACACCATTTCCAACAAGTTCTGTTACATGTTCACTTGCTGCCATCTTTATTTCAGATTGCAATTACTACTTACAATCATCCATATTACTTGTATTTCACTATCTCTTCGCCGAACTAGTGCACCTATACATCTGACAAGTGTATTAGGTGTGTTGGGGACACAAGAGACTTCTTGTATCGTAATTGCAGGGTTGCTTGAGAGGGATATCTTTGACCTCTACCTCCCTGAGTTCGATAAACCTTGGGTGATTCACTTAAGGGAAACTTGCTACTGTTCTACAAACCTTTGCTCTTGGAGGCCCAACACTGTCTACAGGAATAGAAGCGTGTGTAGACATCAAGCTAAATTTCTGGCGCCGTTGCCGGGGAGATCAAGACACGCTGCAAGGGGAGTCTCCCACATCCAATCTCTTTACTTTGTTTTTGTCTTGCTTTACTTTATTTTATTTTCTGCTTTGTTTGTTTCTATATTAAAAACACAAAAAAATTAGTTACTTGCTTTACTTTATTTACTGTTGTTTGCGTTCTCCATATTAAAAACACAAAAAAATTAGTTACTTGCATTTATTTTATT
Source organism: Lolium rigidum (assembly GCF_022539505.1). Classification (NCBI taxonomy): domain Eukaryota; kingdom Viridiplantae; phylum Streptophyta; class Magnoliopsida; order Poales; family Poaceae; genus Lolium; species Lolium rigidum. The sequence continues at coordinate 215,411,773 of NC_061511.1, read as the reverse complement.
TAGTTTTCTTTATTTACTACTGCTAAAATGGGTACTCCTGAGAACACTAAGTTGTGTGACTTCACAAGCACAAATAATAATGATTTCATATGCACACCTATTGCTCCACCTGCTGCTACAACAGAATTTTATGAAATTAAACCTGCTTTACTAAATCTTGTTATGAGAGAGCAATTTTCTGGTGTTAGTTCTGATGATGCTGCTGCCCATCTTAATAATTTTGTTGAACTTTGTGAAATGCAAAAGTATAAGGATGTAGATGGTGACATTATAAAATTGAAATTGTTTCTTTTCTCCTTAAGAGGAAGAGCTAAAGATTGGTTGCTATCTTTGCCTAAAAATAGTATTGATTCATGGACTAAATGTAAGGATGCTTTCATTGGTAGATATTATCCTCCTGCTAAAATTATATCTTTGAGAAGTAGCATAATGAATTTTAAGAAATTGGATAATGAGCATGTTGCCCAAGCATGGGAAAGAATGAAATCTTTGGTAAAGAATTGCCCTACCCATGGACTAACTACTTGGATGATCATCCAAACCTTTTATGTAGGATTGAATTTTTCTTCACGGAACCTATTGGATTCAGCTGCTGGAGGTACTTTTATGTCCATCACTTTAGGCGCCGCAACAAAGCTTCTTGATGATATGATGATAAATTACTCTGAATGGCACACTGAAAGGACTCCACAAGGTAAGAAGGTAAATTCTGTTGAAGAGACCTCCTCCTTGAGTGATAAGATTGATACTATTATGTCTATGCTTGTGAATGGTAGATATAATGTTGATCCTAATCATGTTCCTTTAGCTTCATTGGTTGCTCAAGAAGAGCATGTTGATGTGAACTTCATTAAAAATAATAATTTCAACAACAATGCTTATAGGAATAATTTTGGTAACAACTATAGGCCATATCCTTCTAATAATAGTAATGGTTATGGTAATTCTTATGGTAATTCTTAAAACAATAATAGGAGTGTACCCCCGGTCTTGAAGCCATGCTTAAAGAATTTATTAGTACACAAAGTGCTTTTAACAAATCTGTTGAAGAAAAGCTTGGTAAAATTGATGTTCTTGCTTCTAAAGTTGATAGTCTTGCCGCTAATGTTGATGTTTTAAAATTGAAAATTATGCCTAATGAAACTAAAGATATTGAGTCATTTGCTACAGCAAACGCTATCCAAGTTCGAATTAATGAAAATATTAGATTGATGGCTGAATTGCATGCTAGGTGGGAAAGAGAAGAAAAATTTGCTAAAGAGAATAATGTAGCTAAAGTTTGGACAATTACCACCACTATTAATGTTGATGCTTCACATGTTGCTAAACCTCCTACTATCAATGGTAAAATAATTGGTGTTAGCAATGTTTCTACTCCTAATGCAAAGCGTGCAAAACTGCCTGAAATTGCTAAAACTGCTGAAACCACTTGTGATAAAACTGCTGAAATTTTTCAAAGTATTGGGGACAATGATCCCATTGTTGTAGATCATAATGGTTTAGATTTTGATGATTGTCATATCTCTGAAGTTATTAAGTTCTTACAAAAACTTGCTAGAAGTTCCAATGCTAGTGCTATAAATTTGGCCTTTACAAAACATATTACAAATGCTCTCATAAAAGCTAGAGAAGAGAAATTATAACTTGAAACTTCTATTCCTAGGAAGTTAGAAGATGGTTGGGAGCCCATCATTAAGATGAAGGTCAATGATTTTGGTTGTAATGCTTTATGTGATCTTGGTGCAAGTATTTCTGTTATGCCTAAGAAAATCTATGATATGCTTGACTTGCCACCATTGAAAAATTGTTATTTGGATGTTAATCTTGTTGATAATTCTATGAAGAAACCTTTGGGGAGGATTGATAATGTTCGCATTACGGTTAATAATAACCTTGTCCCCGTTGATTTTGTTGTCTTGGATATTGAATGCAATGCATCTGTTATCACCAGATTTTGGACAAATCCAGAGGTGGGCCGTAAGAGAGATGGGCTTAGAGGACTACACGTGGAAGATCTCTGAAGCGGCCTTGCACGGAGAATTTGGGCTAGTTTGCCCGTGTATCTTTATTTATAGTAGGTTATATTTTAGATCAAGATTTAGAGTTTGTATCGCACACGGTGGGATATTCCCACGGTAGAAAGTCCGCTGGACTATAAATATGTATCTAGGGTTTATGGAATAAACAACAACACAACGTTCACCCCAAAACAAACCAATCTCGGCGCATCGCCAACTCCTTCGTCTCGAGGGTTTCCAATCAGGTAGCGACATGCTGCCTAGATCGCATCTTGCGATCTAGGCAGCACAAGCTCCACGTTGTTCATGCGTTGCCCGTACTGAAGCGTCTTTGATGGCGGGCAACGTAGTTATCATAGATGTGTTAGGGTTAGCATAGCTCTTCGTATAAACATGCTTACGTAGTGCAACCCTCGCATGTCTAGCCGCCCTCACGCCTATCTCAGGCGTGGGGGCGGCACCCTGCTTGTTCATCATCTAGTAGATCTGATCCGTTACGATTGCTCCTTGCTCTGCAAGGATTAGTTTAATATCCGCAATAGTTAGGCCTTACGAAGGGGGAGGATCCAGCGGCACGTAGGGTGGCGTTCGCAAGTCCTAAACAGGATGTTCCGATGATCAACGTCACGTTGGTTGTGTGGCCTTGTTTAGGATCGGCTTACGAGCACCGTGCGTGGCCGCGAGGCCCAACCTGGAGTAGGATGATCCGATTATGCGGTGAAAACCCTAAATCGTCGTAGATCTCATTAGCTTTATCTTGATCAAGCGGGATCACCAAGTATTCGTGCACCCCGTACGGATCATGGGTGGATCGGCTCTTTGAGCCGATTCACGAGATAACTCGAGAGCCGATCGAGGCTCTTATTTAATGTTTACGTGTATGCCATGCGGGAACTAAGCGAGGCATCCCCATCACCTTCCCGACCAGGTATAGGTCGGGTGGCACGCCCTTGCACTTCGCATCGCCGCGTGTGACCGAGAAGAGCTTTGCGGGCCGTCGCTCGGAGGGGTCTCGGCCAGCCGCAGCTCTAGGCTCTTCCCGGCTCTACCGTGTTGACAGGCCGCTGCCCGCCGGTGGGTTTTGGCGATCAACACATTCTGGCACGCCCGGTGGGACAATCATCTACATCAACCACATCGCCATCTACATCCGAGATGGCGGCGGACGGCACGCCGGTCACCTACGAGGAGCTGCTCGCTGAGCTCAAGAAGAAACATGACGAGATCAAGGCCACCCTCGAAGCCGACCTCATCGGCTCTTTTCGGAGAACCCGTACCCATGGCATCGGATGGAAGGGGTTCTCACCACAAGGTGCACTCGATGGGATAGATCTCTGCCCCGTCGGAGGAACGCACCAGGGCCCTACGGCAGGAGATCAACTACTTGGTGGCTCACTCGCTACACCGCCACTCTGAAAACTTGGTCAACGTGTTGGAGCGTCTCGCTCTGCGCGTGATCCAGGAGATCATGAGCCACCAGTACTCGCCGTCAGGACCAGCTCTCGGGACGCACCAAGGAGAGTTGCCACTCCGAGTCCCGTCCACCGCTGCCATATGCGTTGGCGGCACCGGCTGAAGTGCCGGCTACACCGGCATTCGTCGTCTACAAGATCGGTGGTGACCCTAGTGACTACCAGTTCTTGGCTGAGGCGCCCAAGGAGATCCCTCAAGGATACGCGTGCACGTATGTGCCAGATTGTGGCAACTGGCCACTCTCAAACCAGGCCACAACGTCAGGGACTCCGGCGCAAACAGGAGGAACGTCAGCAACAGAGCTTGAGAAGCAGACGTGGCTAACTAAGTACGCCACCCCGACGAAACTCCAGAGCCCAGCTCCTGCAGTTGGCTCAGAGCTGGAAAAGCAAACATGGCTGGCTAAGTACGCCACCCCGGCGAATCTTCGAGTGCAACTCCCGCAGCCGGCACGGCGGATCGGATCGGTACCATATTGAGAGACCGGTTCGGCATGGTGCCGAAAAGAAGGGCAATCGGCTATTCCAAGCCGTACCCCGACGAGTACGAGATGATCCCGCTGCCACCTAAATATCGGCTCCCCGACTTCTCCAAATTCCAGTGGATCGGATGGCTCCAGCTCCATCGAGCACATCGGCCGATATTTGGCGCAACTAGGACCGGCTTCAGTGTCGGATCAGCTACGCGTGAGGCTCTTTTCACAGTCCCTCACAGGATCGGCTTTTGGATGGTATACCTCTTTGCCAGCAAACTCCATCCAGTCTTGGAAGCAATTGGAAGAACAGTTCCATACGCAATACCATTCAGAAGCTTCCGAGTCTAGCATTGCCGATCTAGCACAACTACGTCAGAAGCGCGGAGAAACGGTGACAGAGTACATCCAGCGCTTCAGGAATCTTAGGAACCGATGTTATTCGGTTCGTATAACTGAAAAGGAAGCGAGTCGAATTGGCGGTAGCTGGCCTTGCAACACAGCTCAAGGACATGGCCTCCCAAGCAGATTATCCCTCGGCCGGCGCACATGGTTCGAAACTATCGGCATATGAACAGCGCCACCCGGACCTGTACCAAGACAAGTTCAAGCGTGCGGTAGTCATGGTCGATGCGAGAGGAAGGTGAAGTGCTCGCGGGAGACCAAGAAGTAGCAGATGGCTGAGTGGACTCGGGGAGGAACCCTCGTATCCTGCAAATGGGTAAAGCCACCGGGGCCGCCCGGGGGATTTGATTTTGACGTGACCAAGACCGAACAAATCTTCGACCTCCCGCTTAAGGAGAAACGAGTTGACGATTCCTGAAGGTCTCAAGTTCCCTACGGCGCAAGAGCTAAACGGAAAGCCGTACCGCAAATTCCACAACTCGCTTTCCCATGCCACCAACGACCGCAGGGTGTGGCGTCGGCACATCCAAGCGGCGATAGAGAAGGGGCGTTTAATTTTCAACCAGTACGCCATGAAGGTAGACACCCAGCCCTTCCCCGCCGTTAACATGGTAGAAGTCATCTACCCCGAGGGCTGCCAGCCAGGTCCCACGTTCGGCATCAACATGGTAGGGCCCGGGAACCACTCCGGCAAAGATGGAGATGAGGGCAGCTGCTCTCATAGCAAGGACACGGAAGAGGCCGCTCCACGCGATCGGCTCCATCATGATGGCAAGCGCTACGTCACGAGAGGGAGAAGTGAAGAACTTAAGATATCGGCGACCTCTCTCCGATCACCTCCTCAACAAATATGTGAGTCGGTATGACCAACGCCGACGGTCCAACTATGATGATGAAGGAGATCGTACGGCTAGAGAAGCCGGAAGACATCGTCGGCGAGGATCGCGATGAGGAGGAGCACGAGCGCCGTGCCACGGACAGGCCAAGGGGGCAAGATGACAACGCCGGACACCGGGACCGCCCTTTCTTCGGACACTGCCGGGATTCGAGAATGAGCCGATTGCCCACAATCGGCAATTGCCCCAGAATGCAACAAGAAGAAGAAGGAGGCAGCCAACGTGTCTGTGTTTGAGCGCTTAGGGCCTCTCCCACCACCAAGCAAACGCGCTGAGTCACCTCGTTGGGCAGATCTTGAGGATTCAGAAGACGAGGGACTAGAAGAAGAAGAAGACAGGTACCACCGTCCAAGGTGGTGCCCTGACGGACTCAGCCGTTCACAGAAACGCAGGGTTCAGCGGTTGCGCGGCCTGGAGGAAGCCGAAAGGTTATACTTGCATACGCTAAGGAAGGCACGGCCTGATCCGGCTGCGAAGATTCAGCCGAGCCCCGGATGAAGAGGGTCGTCCACGGAGAATGGAGTGGCGTCCCAAGCAAAAGAAAGCCGATGATGAAACATCGGCTGGCACAAACATGGTGCTTGTCTTGCCGACAGAGTTTAGTGCTCCACGATTATACGATGCACTCAAGGTGGACGACAGTAGGCGCATCAAGTCAGAGGTTGGGTTGGTTTTATCCAGCCTAACTGAGTAGCAAGATTAAACCAATGAGCAAACCGGGTGAGGCTGATCCTTGTGATCGGCCCCAAAAAAGTTTATGGAGGGACATTACAAAACCTTCATCGAGCAAGCTATGTGGAGGCCGATTCCAGCAATCGGCCAAAATTATCTTCTGCACATATCCTGTTTATGGTCAGCAACGATCTACTGGGCAGCGGCCACGTCGGCAGATGAAAGTCAGCATGAATCTTTAAGAAGTCGACGTGCAAGTGCAGTGCCCTGACTTACCAAGAAAGCCGATATCTGCAATCATTTGGCAGATTCGGCTCGGGGGGCATATAGTCAGATGAACATGTGCGGATAAACATGTGCAGACATGCGTGCGGTGGAACATTGGGGGCCGATTAAGAAGAATCGGCCAAACGAAAAAAAAACAACACAAAAGTTTAGCCGATGCAGATACGTGGCCATCGACTCAAGAGGTACAGCTACAGCTGTTATGAGCAGAAAGGGTCAACGGAGCAGGAAGTGAGTCACGAAAAGAGACTCTAATGGAAGAGCTCCTCAATTGAGTGGCTTGATAACTTCGATTTTCTCTTCAAGAACCTCTGGTTTCCTCTTTGCGAGCAATGTGCAGATCAGGTTAAGGATGGGTTACATCAGATCCACCACAGGGGAGGAGCCGATCTGACTTGCAAAGCGCGAAAGTGGACTGAAGAAGCTCGGGGGCAGCTCACCCCGAAGGTTCTCTCGCTCCGGAGAGCCGATTTTGCTTGAAATCGGCCGGTTCCGCGTCATGACTTGGAAACCGATGGCGACACATTTGGTTAGTCCATCGATATGCTCGCCTTGATAAAGGCTCGGGGGGCAACTGATGGCGCAGAATTTGCCGTTCTTAAGAAGCCGATTGAGATTTCATCAGGCTGAAAACACAATGGTATCGACTTCAGGATCAAGTCGTTTTCGGCAGTAATTCTGGTTCTCTCGTGAGAACGTCGATTTGCCTAGTTGTCCGCCAGAACTCAAAGGGATGGGGCATTAAGTTACCGGTGCGTTGTCATCGGCTTGTTGGCCATTGGCTAAGTGACGATCGGTGGGGTCAGCAGAAGAGAGAATCGGCTCAATCAAACTCAGAAGAAATCGGCAGAATTAAGATTGGGGAAGAATTCTTCAACGATAAACCAGATTTCTTACATAGAAGAGCTGATTGCTCTCAAAAGGAAGTACTAAGGGGATACATTGCCCCGTCTACTGTTGCTGATCCTATTCTAGAGGTCCTATTCTACGGGCCGTCATCGCCCTCGTCGTCACCGTCGTCGCGCCTGTCGGCCGCTGCTCCCGGCGAGCTCGTCGTCGCTCGTCTGTAGCGGCCGCCGGCAGGACCTTCGTTGTCCTCGTCCTCCACGTCGTCGTCGTCGTCGTCGCTATCATAATCACCGAGATTCCCCGGCCGGGGGCAATGGCGCTTGGCCGGCGGCTCGTCCGGAGAGGCCGTCGTCGTCGTCCTCCTCTTCCTCTCCCTCCTCCTTCACCTCGGGGGAGGTAAAGTCATCCCAGGAGAAGCGATCGTCATCGCTCTCCTCTTCCGATTCCCCGTTGGCGAGGAAGTGGAGGTCGCTCTCCCCGTCCGTTGAGGATTGGTCGTCCTCGGACCAGATGGAGAAGTCATGGTCTGATTCCTCCCCGGCCTCAATGGCGCGGCGGATGTTGGCCGCATGGACTTCTTGTGGGCTCGGTGCTGGCATCGGCTCGGGAGAAGAGGACTCGAAGGAAAGTCCCGACGAGGCAGAGGAAGAAGAGGACATGGTGCGCAGAAGGGTTTTTTTGGAGTGCCGATGGCTGGAACAGAGGAAGAGGATAAAGATGACTATTTAGTCGGCACGGTTAAATAATGAGAAACCTGGTGGGAATTACTGCCATCACAGTTTCCGAAGGGGTAATGTCAGAGCTGTCAAATTTTGCGAGAGAAGCTGAAAGGACAGGGCATAATGATGACGGAGGCTGCAAATGGCTCTGTCCTGCCACGACATGACCCTTCGAAAGGAAAATATAATGATTTTGGAAAAATTATTTCCAAAACCAGGGGGGCATGTGTTATCACCAGATTTTGGACAAATCCAGAGGTGGGCCGTAAGAGAGATGGGCTTAGAGGACTACACGTGGAAGATCTCTGAAGCGGCCTTGCACGGAGAATTTGGGCTAGTTTGCCCGTGTATCTTTAATTATAGTAGGTTATATCTTAGATCAAGATTTAGAATTTGTATCGCACACGGTGGGATATTCCCACGTTAGAAAGTCCGCTGGACTATAAATATGTATCTAGGGTTTATGGAATAAACAACAACACAACGTTCACCCCAAAACAAACCAATCTCGGCGCATCGCCAACTCCTTCGTCTCGAGGGTTTCAATCAGGTAGCGACATGCTGCCTAGATCGCATCTTGCGATCTAGGCAGCACAAGCTCCACGTTGTTCATGCGTTGCCCGTATCGAAGCGTCTTTGATGGCGGGCAACGTAGTTATCATAGATGTGTTAGGGTTAGCATAGCTCTTCGTATAAACATGCTTACGTAGTGCAACCCTCGCATGTCTAGCCGCCCTCACGCCTATCTCAGGCGTGGGGGCGGCACCCTGCTTGTTCATCATCTAGTAGATCTGATCCGTTACGATTGCTCCTTGCTCGCAAGGATTAGTTTAATATCTGCAATAGTTAGGCCTTACGAAGGGGAGGATCCAGCGGCACGTAGGGTGGCGTTCGCAAGTCCTAAACAGGATGTTCCGATGATCAACGTCACGTTGGTTGTGTGGCCTTGTTTAGGATCGGCTTACGAGCACCGTGCGTGGCCGCGAGGCCCAACCTGGAGTAGGATGATCCGATTATGCGGTGAAAACCCTAAATCGTCGTAGATCTCATTAGCTTTATCTTGATCAAGCAGGATCACCAAGTATTCGTGCACCCCGTACGGATCATGGGTGGATCGGCTCTTTGAGCCGATTCACGGGATAACTCGAGAGCCGATCGAGGCTCTTATTTAATGTTTACGTGTATGCCATGCGGGGAACTAAGCGAGGCATCCCCATCACCTTCCTGACCAGGTATAGGTCAGGTGGCACGCCCTTGCACTTTGCATCGCCGCGTGTGACCAGAAGAGCTTTGCGGGCCGTCGCTCGGAGGGGTCTCAGCCAGCCGCAGCTCTAGGCTCTTCCCGGCTCTACCGTGTTGACAGGCCGCTGCCCGCCGGTGGGTTTTGGCGATCAACAGCATCTTGTCCCATTATTTTGGGAAGACCTTTTCTTCGAACTGTTGGTGCTATTATTGATATGAAGGAAGGGAATATTAAGTATCAATTTCCTCTCAAGAAAGGTATGGAACACTTCCCTAGAAAGAGAATGAAGTTACCTTATGATTCTATTATTAGAACAAATTATGATGTTGATGCTTCATCTCTTGATGTTACTTGATTCACACTTTCGCGCCTAGGCGAAGGCGTTAAAGAAAAGCGCTTATGGGAGACAACCCATTATTTTACTTCTGCACTTTTGTTTTATATTTGAGTCTTGGAAGTTGTTACTACTGTAGCAACCTCTCCTTATCTTTATTTTATTGTATTGGTGTGCCAAGAAAAGTCTTTGATAGTAGGGTTGATACTAGATTTGGATTACTGCGCAGAAACAGATTTCTTGCTGTCACGAAATTGAGTAGCCCCCTCTGTAGATAACTCAAAAAAATCTGCCAATTTACGTGCGTGATCCTCAGATATCTACGCAACTTTCATTCAATTTGAGCTTTTTCATCTGAGCAAGTTAAGTGCCCCTGAAAAATTAGTCTTTTCGGACTGTTCTGTTTTGACAGATTCTGCCTTTTATTTCGCATTGCCTCTTTTGCTATGTTGGGTGGATTTCTTTGTTCCATTAACTTTCAGTAGCTTTGAGCAATGTCCAGAAGTATTAAGAATGATTGTGTCACCTCTGAATATGTAAATTTTAATTATGCACTAACCCTCTAATGAGTTTGTTTTGAGTTTGGTGTGGAGAAAGTTTTCAAGGGTCAAGAGAGGAGATGATACAATATGATCAAGAAGAGTGAAAAATCTAAGCTTGGGGATGCCCCCGTGGTTCATCCCTGCATATTTCAAGAAGACTCAAGCATCTAAGCTTGGGGATGCCCAAGGCATCCCTTTCTTCATCGACAACTTATCGGGTCACCTCTAGTGAAACTATATTTTTATTCCGTCACATCTTATGTGCTTTACTTGGAGCGTCTGTATGTTTTTATTTTTGTTTTTGTTTGAATAAAATCGGATCCTAGCATTCTTTGTTTGGGAGAGAGACACGCTCCGCTGTTGCATATGAACACAGGTGTTCTTAGCTTTACTTTTAATGTTCATGGCGAAGGCTGAAAACTGCTTCGTTCATTGTTATATGTTTGGCAACAGAAAATGCTTCATGTGGTAATTGGTATAATGTCTTGAATAATTTGATACTTGGCAATTGTTGTGCTCAAATAGATCATGTTTAAGCTCTTGCATCATGTACTTTGCACCTATTAATTAAGAACTACCGTAGAGCTTGTTGAAATTTGGTTTGCATGATTGGTCTCTCTAAAGTCTAGATATTTTCTGGTGAGGTGTTTGAACAACAAGGAAGACAGTGTAGAGTCTTATAATGCTTGCAATATGTTCTTATGTAAGTTTTGCTGTACCGATTCATACTTGTGTTTGCTTCAAACAACCTTGCTAGCCAAAGCCTTGTACTGAGAGGGAATACTTCTCGTGCATCCAAATCCTTTAGCCAAAACCTATGCCATTTGTGTCCACCATACCTACCTACTATGTGGTATTTCTCTGCCATTCCAAAGTAAATTTCTTGAGTGCTACCTTTAAAATTTAATTCCTTGTCTTTGCAATATATAGCTCATGGGAAAATAGCTTAAAAACTATTGTGGTAAAGAATATGTAGCTTATGTATCTTATTTCTTATAAGTTGCTTGTTGAGCGGTAACCATGTTTATGGGGACGCCATCAACTATTACACCTTTGTTGAATATCATGTGAGTTGCTATGCATGTTCGTCTTGTCTGAAGTACGGGTGATTTATCATGATCAAATGGTTTGAGTATGCATATTGCTAGAGAAGAACATTGGGCCGCTAACTAAAGCCATGTATCATGGTGGAAGTTTCAGTTTGGACATTAATCCTCAATCTCTTATGAGAATATTATCAGTTGTTGAATGCTTATGCATTAAAGAGGAGTCCATTATCTGTTTTCTATGTTGTCCCGGTATGGATGTCCTTAGTTGAGATTTATCAAAAACGAGAAATCAAATGCGATCTATCTCCTTGGACCTTTGTACAGGTGGCATAGAGGTACCCCTTTGTGACACTTGGTTGAAACATATGTTATGCAATGATAATCCATGTAAATCCAAGCTAATTAGGACAAGGTGCGAGCACTATTGGTATTCTATGCATGAGGCTTGCAACTTATAGGATGTCTTATGCATAACACATATGAATTATTACTACCGTTGACAAAATTGTTTCTATGTTTTCAAAATGAAAAGCTCTAGCACAAAAATAGTAATCCATGCTTCCTCTCGCGAAGGGCCATTCTTTTACTTTATGTTGAGTCAGTTTACCTACTTCTTTCTATCTTGGAAGCAAACACTTGTGTCAACTGTGTGCATTGATTCCTACATACTTGCTTATTTGCATTCATCATAATACTTTGTGTTGACAATTATCCATGAGATATACATGTTGAAGTTGAAAGCAACCGCTGAAACTTATATCTTCCTTTGTGTTGCTTCAAAACTTTCTACTAAGAATTTATTGCTTTATGAGTTAACTCCTATGCAAGACTTATTGATGCTTGTCTCGAAAGTACTATTCATGAAAAGTCTTTGCTATATGATTCAGTTGTTTAAATCATTGTCTTTATCATTGCTTCGAATCACTTCATTCATCTCATATGCTTTATAATAGTATTGATCAAGATTATGATAGCATGTCACTTCAGAAATTATCCTTGTTATCGTTTACCTACTCGAGGGCGAGTACGAACTAAGCTTGGGGATGCTTGATACGTCTCAAACGTATCTATAATTTCTTATGTTCCATGCTAGTTTTATGACAATACTCACTGTTTTATATACACTTTATAATGATTTCATGCATTTTCCGGAACTAACCTATTAACAAGATGCCGAAGTGCCAGTTCCTATTTTCTGCTGTTTTTGGTTCCAGAAAGGCTGTTCGGGCAATATTCTCGGAATTCGACGAAACAAAGGCCAAACATCATAATTCACCGAGACGGACCAGAACACCGAAGGAGAGTCGGAGGGGAGGCCCAGGGCTCCCAGACCACAGGGCGGTGCGGCCTGGAAGGGGGGCGCGCCAGCCTATGGTGTGGGCCCCCAGGCACCCCCTTGCGCCGCCTCTTTGCCTATATAATCTCTCGTGACGTGAAAACCCTACACCAATTGACGAAACTCCAGAAAGACTCCAGGTGCGCCGCCGCCATCGCGAAACTCCGTTTCGGGGGACAGAAGACTCTGTTCCGGCACGCCGCCGAGACGGAGAATTGCCCCCGGAGTCATCTGCATCGACACCACCGCCATCTTCATCGCCATTGCTGTCTCCCATGATGAGGAGGGAGTAGTTCTCCCCCGAGGCTGAGGGCTCTACCGGTAGCTATGTGGTTCATCTCTCTCTCCCATGTGATCTTTATGTGATCATGAGCTTTGTATCACTATTAATCTATGTGCTACTCTAGTGATGTTATTAAAGTAGTCTATTCCTCCTCCATGATGTAATGTTGACGGTGTGTGTATCATGTAGTACTTGGCGTAGGTTATGATTGTAATCTCTTGTAGATTATGAAGTTAACTATTACTATGATAGTATTGATGCGATCTATTCCCCTTTCATAGCTATTGTTGACAGTGTGTATGCTATGTTAGTACTCGGTCTAAATTGCAACGGTCTATTATGCACTCTAGAGGTTACTTTCATATGAACTCCGGATGTTGTGGAGCTTGTTTACTCCGTCTTGAGGTGTGCTTTTATAGCCCTACACAATGAATGGTGTTTGTTATCCAACAAGAGAGTGTAGAAAGTAGCATTTATTTATTCAGTTATGTGATCAATGTTGAGAGTGTCCACTAGTGAAAGTATGATCCCTAGGCCTTGTTTCTAAGCATTGAAACACCGTTTCCAACAAGTTCGTTACATGTTCGCTTGCTGCCATCTTTATTTCAGATTGCAATTACTACTTACAATCATCCATATTACTTGTATTTCACTATCTCTTCGCCGAACTAGTGCACCTATACATCCGACAAGTGTATTAGGTGTGTTGGGGACACAAGAGACTTCTTGTATCGTAATTGCGGGGTTGCTTGAGAGGGATATCTTTGACCTCTACCTCCCTGAGTTCGATAAACCTTGGGTGATTCACTTAAGGGAAACTTGCTGCTGTTCTACAAACCTCTGCTCTTGGAGGCCCAACACTGTCTACAGGAATAGAAGCGTGTGTAGACATCAGAGATCTGGTGTTACGCCTAGTGCAGCGCACTGAGGGACGCCATAAGCTCTCACCTCCGTGGGAAGGACCTTTCATTGTGAGCAAGGCTCTACACAATGATCCCTACTACTTAATCGATGCATAGGAATCAAAGAAAGGCAAGGCGGACAGGTCCGGAGAGGAAACCAAGCGCCCATGGAACATAGCACTGCTACGTCCTTTCTATTCCTGAAGTTGTGCTGTAAGGAGTTCTTTTTTGTACCTTAAGTGCTATGAATAAAGATGTCGGCACCTCGAATGAATCTCGGGGACTGCCTCTACCGAAAATTGCATGTAATGTGTTTATTTTTTCAGTTTACCGGTTGCTTGGCGAACATTTTTTCTTTCCGGTTTAGTAACGTGCTAAACCTACCGGAGTCTTCGACTATGCTGTTGTCCACAGACTGGCTTCATGGCAAGCAAGATAAACCAGTAGGAACTAAGCACGCGAAACACGAAGAGGAGGAATGGGAACAATCAATCCAGAAAAAGTTTAACTAACCCCGGTTATACCGATTTTTTGTGAAAAATTTCGAATTTTTTCTAAGTTCAAGAAAGTGCTTGCTTGGCAAAATAACTTTGTGACTCATACGCCAAAAAACCCAGAGAGGTAGGTGATACGTCTCCGACGTATCGATAATTTCTTATGTTCCATGCCACATTATTGATGATATCTACATGTTTTATGCATACTTTATGTCATATTTATGCGTTTTCCGGAACTAACCTATTGACGAGATGCCGAAGTGCCAGTTCCTGTTTTCTGCTGTTTTTGGTTTCAGAAATCCTAGTAAGGAAATATTCTCGGAATTGGACGAAATCAACGCCCAGCGTCCTATTTTTCCATGAAGCTTCCAAAACACCCGAGAGTCGCCAGAGGGGAGCCCTGGTGGGCCCAGGAGGTAGGCCGGCGCGGCCCAGGCCCTGGCCACGCCGCCTTATGGTGACACCGCCTCTTTGACCCTCCGACGCCGCCTCTTCGCCTATTTAAGCCCCCTCGACCTAAAACCTCGATACGGAAAAGCCACGGTACGAGAAACCTTCCAGAGCCGCCGCCATCGCGAAGCCAAGATCTGGGGGACAGGAGTCTCTGTTCCGGCATGCCGCCGGGACGGGGAAGTGCCCCCGGAAGGCTTCTCCATCGACATCACCGCCATCTTCATCACCGCTGCTGTCTCCCATGAGGAGGGAGTAGTTCTCCATCGAGGCTCGGGGCTGTACCGGTAGCTATGTGGTTAATCTCTCTCCTATGTACTTCAATACAATGATCTCATGAGCTGCCTACATGATTGAGATTCATATGAGTTTTGTATCACTATTCATCTATGTGCTACTCTAGTGATGTTATTAAAGTACTCTATTCCTCCTGCATGGTGTAAAGGTGGCAGTGTGTGCATCATGTAGTACTTGGCGTAGTTTATGATTGTGATCTCTTGTAGATTATGAAGTTAACTATTACTATGATGGTATTGATGTGATCTATTTGGTTATGTTGATCTATCTTGCACTCTAAGGTTATTTAAATATGAACAAGTGGTGTTCATCATCCAACAAGAGGGTGTAGAGTCTAGCATCTATCTATTTATTTATGTGATCAATGTTGAGAGTGTCCACTAGTGAAAGTATAATCCCTAGGCCTTGTTCCTAAATACTGCTATCGCTGCTTGTTTACTGTTTTACTGCATCTGTACTGTCCGCAATATTACCACCATCAACCACACGCCAGTCTTGGGCAGCCAAGCACTTTTCTGGCACCGTTGCTACTGCTCATATTTATTCATACCACCTGTATTTCACTATCTCTTCGCCGAACTAGTGCACCTATTAGGTGTGTTGGGGACACAAGAGACTTCTTGCTTTGTGGTTGCAGGGTTGCATGAGAGGGATATCTTTGACCTCTTCCTCCCTGAGATCGATAAACCTTTGGTGATCCACTTAAGGGAAACTTGCTGCTGTTCTACAAACCTCTGCTCTTGGAGGCCCAACACTGTCTACAAGAATAGAAGCTCCCGTAGACATCAGTAGGCAGAGGCAAAGCAAAAAAACCAAGTGTGCATCGAATTGAATGACGAAACAATTCCAGAATCTTCACAGTGCAAGATCAAAGCAAACAATATGCAAAATGCTAAGGTAGCACATAAAACTTAACTTAGTAAGTTACCGGTAAAAAGATACCGGCACAATTGTTGTAGCACAACCAAAAGACATGCTAAGTTTTATATTACATCTTAAACCCCGACATTCCGGGGTAGAATTTAACGGGCTTAAGTTTTGAGGCAACAAATATGTGGTGAACACAAACAAGGAGACTCAGGCAATAGGAGGCTGCGCGCCGGCCTCAGGAGCTTCCGGAGGAGCATCGCCTTCTTCCGGATCAGCCGCATCCTCTTCGGCATCCTCATCCTCCTCGTCCTCGAGGACTTCTCCTTCGTCGTCAGAAATTGCATCCTTGACGTCGGGGAGAGGAGGGATGAAGGTGCGCACGTGGGCGAACTCGGCGATTGATACGCGTACAGCACGAGTCCGTTGGGAACCCAAAGAGGAAGGTGTGATGCGTACAACGGAAAGTTTTCCCTCAGTAAAAAAACCAAGGTTTATCGAACCAGTAGGAGCCAAGAAGCACGTTGAAGGTTGATGGCGGCGGAGTGTAGTGCGGCGCAACACCAGGGATTCCGGCGCCAACGTGGAACCTGCACAACACAACCAAATTACTTTGCCCCAACGTGACGGTGAGGTTGTCAATCTCACCGGCTTGCTGTAACAAAGGATTAGATGTATAGTGTGGATGATGATGTTTGCAGAAAACAGTAGAACAAATATTGCAGTAGATTGTATTCGATGTAAAAGAATGGACCGGGGTCCACAGTTCACTAGAGGTGTCTCTCCCATAGGAATAAACATGTTGGGTGAACAAATTACAGTTGGGCAATTGACAAATAAAGAGGGCATGACCATGCACATACATGTTATGATGAGTATTGTGAGATTTAATTGGGCATTACGACAAAGTACATAGACCGCTATCCGAGCATGCATCTATGCCTAAAAAGTCCACCTTCAGGTTATCATCCGAACCCCCTCCAGTATTAAGTTGCAAACAACAGACAATTGCATTAAGTATGGTGCGTAATGTAATCAACAAATATATCCTTAGACATAGCATTGATGTTTTATCCCTAGTGGCAACACCACATCCACAACCTTAGAGGTTGCTGTCACTCCCCCAAATTTAATGGAGGCATGAACCCACTATCGAGCATAAATACTCCCTCTTGGAGTTACAAGCAAAAACTTGGCCAGAGCCTCTACTAGCAACGGAGAGCATGCAAGATCATAAACAACACATAGATAGATTGATAATCAACATAACATAGCATTCATTATTCATCGGATCCCAACAAACGTAACATGTAGCATTACAAATAGATGATCTTGATCATGTTAGGCAGCTCACAAGATCCAACAATGATAGCACAATTAGGAGAAGACGACCATCTAGCTACTGCTATGGACCCATAGTCCAGGGGTGAACTACTCACACATCACTCCGGAGGCGACCATGGCGGTGAAGAGTCCTCCGGGAGATGATTCCCCTCTCCGGCAGGGTGCCGGAGGCGATCTCCTGAATCAACCGAGATGGGATTGGCGGCGGCGGCGTCTCTGGAAGGTTTTCCGTATCGTGGCTCTCGGTACTGGAGTTATTCTCGACGAAGGCTTAAGTAGGCGGAAGGGTAGGTTTAGGGGCTCCACGAGGGGCCCACACCATAGGCCGGCGTGGCCAGGGCCTGGGCCGCGCCGCCCTGGTGTGTGGCCGCCTCGTCGCCCCACTTCGTTTCCTCTCCGGACTTCTGGAAGCTTCGTGGAAAAATAAGATCCTGGGCGTTGATTTCGTCCAATTCCGAGAATATTTCCATACTAGGATTTCTAAAACCAAAAACAGCAGAAAACAGCAACTGGCTCTTCGGCATCTCGTTAATAGGTTAGTGCCGGAAAATGCATAAATATGACATAAAGTATGTATAAAACATGTGAGTATCATCATAAAAGTAGCATGGAACATAAGAAATTATCGATACGTTGGAGACGTATCAGCATCCCCAAGCTTAGTTCCTACTCGTCCCGAGTAGGTAAACGATAACAAAGATAATTTCTGAAGTGACATGCCATCATAATCTTGATCAATACTATTGTAGGCACATGTAATGAATGCAGCGATTCGAAACAATGTTAATGCAATGAGTAAACAATTGAATCATATAGCAAAGACTTTTCATGAATAGTACTTTCAAGACAAGCATCAGTAAGTCTTGCATAAGAGTTAACTCATAAAGAAATAATTTCAAAGTAAAGGTATTGAAGCAACACAAAGGAAGATTAAGTTTCAGCAGTTGCTTTCGACTTGTAACATGTATATCTCATGGATATTATCAACATAAAGTAATATAATAAGTGCAATATGCAAGTATGTAGGAATCAATGCACAGTTCACACAAGTGTTTGCTTCTTGAGATGGAGAGAAATAGGTGAACTGACTCAACATAAAAGTAGAAGAAAGGCCCTTCGCAGAGGGAAGCATCGATTGCTATATTTGTGCTAGAGCTTTTATTTTGAAAACAAGAAACAATTTTGTCAACGGTAGTAATAAAGCATATGTATTATGTAAATTATATCCTACGAGTTGCAAGCCTCATGCATAGTATACCAATAGTGCCCGCACCTTGTCCTAATTAGCTCGGATTACCTGGATTATCACCGCAATACATATGTTTTAACCAAGTATCACAAAGGGGTACCTCTATGCCGCATGTACAAAGGTCTAAGGAGAAAGCTCGCATTGGATTTCTCGCTTTTGATTATTCTCAACTTAGACATCCATACCGGGACAACATAGACAACATATAATGGACTCCTCTTTAATGCTTAAGCATTCAACAACAATTAATATTCTCATATGAGATTGAGGATATTTGTCCAAAACTGAAACTTCCACCATGGATCATGGCTTTAGTTAGCGGCCCAATGTTCTTCTCTAACAATATGCATGCTCAAACCATTCAACTCATGGTAAATCTCCCTTACTTCAGACAAGACGAACATGCATAGCAACTCACATGATATTCAACAAAGGGTCGTTGATGGCATCCCCAGGAACATGGTTATCGCTCAACAAGCAACTTAATAAGAGATAAGATGCATAAGTACATATTCAATACCACAATAGTTTTTAGGCTATTTGTCCCATGAGATATATATTGCAAAGGCGAAGAATGGGAATTTTAAAGGTAGCACTCAAGCAATTTAGTTTGGAATGGCGGAGAAATACCATGTAGTAGGTAGGTATGGTGGACACAAGTGGCATAGTGTTTGGCTCAAGGATTTTGGATGTATGAGAAGTATTCCCTCTCAATACAAGGCTTAGGCTAGCAAGGTTATTTGAAACAAACACAAGTATGAACCGGTACAGCAAAACTCACATAAAAGACATATTGTAAGCATTATAAGACTCTACACCGTCTTCCTTATTGTTCGACCCTTACTAGAAAATATCTAGACCTTAGAGAGACCAATCATGCAAACCAAATTTTAGCAAGCTCTATGTATTTCTTTATTAATAGGTGCAAAGTATATGATGCAAGAGCTTAAACATGAGCACAACAATTGCCAAGTATCAAATTATTCAAGACATTATACCAATTACCACATGTAGCATTTCCTGTTTCCAACCATATAACATTTAACGAAGCAGTTTCAACCTTCGCCATGAACATTATGAGTAAAGCCTAAGGACATATTTGTCCATATGCAACAGCGGAGCGTGTCTCTCTCTCCCACACAATGAATGCTAGGATCCAACTTTATTCAAACAAAACAAAAACAAAAACAAACAGACGCTCCAAGCAAAGTACATAAGATGTGATGGAATAAAAATATAGTTTCACTAGAGGAACCTGATAATTTTGTCGATGAAGACGGGGATGCCTTGGGCATCCCCAAGCTTAGACGCTTGAGTCTTCTTGAAATATGCAGGGGTGAACCACCGGGGCATCCCCAAGCTTAGAGCTTTCACTCTCCTTGATCATATTGTATCATCCTCCTCTCTTGATCCTTGAAAACTTTCTCCACACCAAACTCAAAACAACTCATTAGAGGGTTAGTGCATAATCAAAATTCACATGTTCAGAGGTGACATAATCATTCTTAACACTTCTGGACATTGCACAAAGCTACTGAAAGTTAATGGAATAGAAAAATCCATCAAGCATAGCAAAACAGGCAATGCGAAATAAAAGGCAGAATCTGTCAAAACAGAACAGTCCGTAAGGACGAATTTCTAAGAGGCACCAGACTTGCTCAAATGAAAATGCTCAAATTGAATGAAAGTTGTGTACATATCTGAGGATCACTCACGTAAATTTGCAGAATTTTCTGAGTTACCTACAGAGAATTCAGCCCAGATTCGTGACAGCAAGAAATCTGTTTCTGCGCAGTAATCCAAATCTAGTATGAACCTTACTATCAAAGACTTTACTTGGCACAACAATGCAACAAAACTAAGAT
This sequence comes from Lolium rigidum, assembly GCF_022539505.1. Taxonomy (NCBI): domain Eukaryota; kingdom Viridiplantae; phylum Streptophyta; class Magnoliopsida; order Poales; family Poaceae; genus Lolium; species Lolium rigidum. Next base: position 215,391,726 of record NC_061511.1, on the reverse strand, counting down.
AAGGAGAGGTTGCTACATTAGTAACAACTTCCAAGACTCAAATATAAAACAAAATTGATGTAGTAAAATCATGGGTTGTCTCCCATAAGCGTTTTTTCTTTAACGCCTTTCAGCTAGGCGCAGAAAGTGTGTATCAAGTATTATCAAGAGACGAAGCATCAACATCATAATTTGTTCTAATGATAGAATCAAAAGGTAACTTAATTCTCTTTCTAGGGAAGTGTTCCATACCTTTCTTGAGAGGAAATTGATATTTAATATTACCTTCCTTCATATCAATAATAGCACCAACAGTTCGAAGAGAAGGTCTTCCCAATATAATGGGACAAGATGCATTGCATTCAATATCCAAGACAACAAAATCAACGGGGACAAGGTTATTGTTAACCGTAATGCGAACATTATCAACTCTCCCCAAAGGTTTCTTTGTAAAATTATCAGCAAGATTAACATCCAAATAACAATTTTTCAATGGTGGCAAGTCAAGCATATTATAGATTTTCTTAGGCATAACGGAAATACTTGCACCAAGATCACATAAAGCATTACAATCAAAGTCATTGACCTTCATCTTAATGATGGGCTCCCAACCATCCTCTATCTTCCTATGAATAGAAGCTTCGCGTTCTAATTTCTCTTCTCTAGCTTTTATGAGAGCATTTGTAATATGTTTTGTAAAGGCCAAATTTATAGCACTAGCATTAGGACTTTTAGCAAGTTTTTGTATGAACTTTATAACTTCAGAGATGTGACAATCATCAAAATCTAAACCATTATGATCTAAAGCAATGGGATCATTATCCCCAACATTAGAAAAAATTTCAGCAGTTTTATCAGTTTCAGGCAGTTTTTCACGCTTTGCATTAGAAGTGGAAACATTGCCAACACCAATTATTTTACCATTGATAGTAGGAGGTGCAACAACATGTGGAGCATTAGCATTACTAGTGGTGGTAATAGTCCAAACTTTAGCTATATTGTCTTCTTTAGCATTTTCTTCTTTCTCCCACCTAGCACGCAATTCGGCCATCAATCTTATATTCTCATTAATTCTAACTTGGATGGAGTTTGCTGTAGTAACAATTTTATTACCAATATCTTCAGGTTTAGTAGCCATTTATTAATTAAGGAAGATTGTGACGCAGACATGTATGAGATTCGGTTTTCAGCATTTGCAAGTTTAGTTTGCAACCCAGAGATCTCCATATTCAGATTTTCAAGTTGATTTCCTATATTTTTCAACAAGGTAGATTGTTCATGCATAGTTCTAGTAAACAATTTATTTTGCTCATATTGGGATTGCATAAAGCTCTTAGTAGATCTTTCAATTTCTAACATCTTTTCCACATTAGGTGAAACATATCTACCATAAGAGTTACCATTAGCAGGATATGGCCTAGAGTTATTGTAATTGTTATTTTTAATGAAGTTCACATCAACATGTTCTTCTTGGGCAACCAATGAAGCTAACGGAACATTATTAGGATCAACATTAGTCCTACCATTCACAAGCATAGACATAATAGCATCAATCTTATCACTCAAGGAGGAGGTTTCTTCGACAGAATTTACTTTCTTACCTTGTGGAGCTCTTTCCGTGTGCCATTCAGAGTAATTAATCGTCATATTATCAAGAAGTTTTGTTGCGTCGCCTAGAGTAATGGACATAAAGGTACCTCCAGCAGCTGAATCCAATAGGTTCCGTGAAGAAAAATTCAGTCCTGCATAAAAGGTTTGGATGATCATCCAAGTAGTCAGTCCATGGGTTGGGCAATTTTTAACCAAAGATTTCATTCTTTCCCATGCTTGGGCAACATGCTCATTATCCAATTGTTTAAAATTCATTATGCTACTTCTCAAAGATATAATTTTAGCGAGGAGGATAATATCTACCAATAAAAGCATCCTTGCATTTAGTCCATGAATCAATACTATTCTTAGGAAGAGATAGCAACCAATCTTTAGCTCTTCCTCTTAATGAGAAAGGAAACAATTTTAATTTTATAATGTCACCATCTACATCCTTATACTTTTGCATTTCACATAGTTCAACAAAATTATTAAGATGGGCAACGAGCATCATCGGAACTAACACCGGAAAATTGCTCTCTCATAACAAGATTTAGTAAAGCGGGTTTAATTTCAAAGAATTCTGTTGTAGTAGCGAGGTGGAGCAATAGGTGTGCATAAGAAATCATTATTATTTGTGGTTGTGAAGTCACACAACTTAGTATTTTCAGGAGTACCCATTTTAGCAACAGTAAACAAAGCAAACTAGATAAAGTAAATGCAAGTAACTAATTTTTTTGTGTTTTTAATATGGAAAACAAGATAGTAAATAAAGTAAGACTAGCAACTAATTTTTGTGTGTTTTGTTTTAGTGCAGCAAACAAACAAGTAAATAAAAGTAAAGCAAGACAAAAACAAAGTAAAGAGATTGGAGGTGGAGACTCCCCTTGCAGCGTGTCTTGATCTCCCCGGCAACGGCGCCAGAAAAAGAGCTTGATACGCGTACATCACGCGTCCGTTGGGAACCCCAAGAGGAAGGTGTGATTCGTACAGCGGCAAGTTTTCCCTCAGTAAGAAACCAAGGTTTATCGAGCCAGTAGGAGCCAAGAAGCACGTTGAAGGTTGATGGCGGCTTAGTGTAGTGCGACGCAACACCAGGGATTCCGCGCGCCAACGTGGAACCTGCACAACACAACCAAATTACTTTGCCCCAACGTGATAGTGATGTTTTCAATCTCACCGGCTTGCTGTAACAAAGGATTAGATGTATAGTGTGGATGATGATGTTTGCAGAAAACAGTAGAACGAATATTGCAGTAGATTGTATTCGATGTAAAAGAATAGACCGGGGTCCACAGTTCACTAGAGGTGTCTCTCCCATAAGAATAAGCATGTTGGGTGAACAAATTACAGTTGGGCAATTGACAAATAAAGAGGGCATGACCATGCACATACATGTTATGATGAGTATTGTGAGATTTAATTGGGCATTACGACAAAGTACATAGACCGCTATCCAACATGCATCTATGCCTAAAAAGTCCACCTTCAAGTTATCATCCGAACCCCCTCCAGTATTAAGTTGCAAACAACAGACAATTGCATTAAGTATGGTGCGTAATGTAATCAACAAATATATCCTTAGACATAGCATTGATGTTTTATCCCTAGTGGCAACAGCACATCCACAACCTTAGAGGTTGCTGTCACTCCCCCAGATTTAATGGAGGCATGCACCCACTATCGAGCATAAATACTCCCTCTTGGAGTTACAAGCAAAAACTTGGCCAGAGCCTCTACTAGCAATGGAGAGCATGCAAGATCATAAACAACACATAGATAGATTGATAATCAACATAACATAGCATTCAATATTCATCGGATCCCAACAAACGCAACATGTAGCATTACAGATAGATGATCTTGATCATGTTAGGCAGCTCACAAGATCCAACAATGATAGCACAATTAGGAGAAGACGACCATCTAGCTACTGCTATGGACCCATAGTCCAGGGGTGAACTATTCACACATCACTCTAGAGGCGACCATGGCGGTGAAGAGTCCTCCGGGAGATGATTCCCCTCTCCGGCAGTGTGCCAGAGGCGATCTCCTGAATCCCCCAAGATGGGATTGGTGGCGGCGGCGTCTCTGGAAGGTTTTCCGTATCGTGGCTCTCGGTACTGGAGTTATTCTCGACGAAGGCTTAAGTAGGCGAAAGGGTAGGTTTAGGGGCGCCACGAGGGGCCCACACCACAGGCCGGCGCGGCCAGGGCCTGGGCCGCGTCGCCCTGGTGTGTGGCCGCCTCGTCGCCCCACTTCGTTTCCTCTCCGGACTTCTGGAAGCTTCGTGGAAAAATAAGATCCTGGGCGTTGATTTCGTCCAATTCCGAGAATATTTCCTTACTAGGATTTCTGAAACCAAAAACGACGAGAAAACGGCAACTAGCTCTTCGGCATCTCGTTAATAGGTTAGTGCCAGAAAATGCATAAATATGACATAAAGTATGTATAAAACATGTGAGTATCATCATAAAAGTAGCATGGAACATAAGAAATTATCGATACGTTGGAGACGTATCAGCGATGCGGTAGGCGCGGTCCTGGCGCTTGGCGGTGCGAGCCGGATCCTTGTCGGTAGGCGAGTCGCCACGGAGGGCGTGGAAGGCGTCCAGGTCCAGGTCGTCGTACCAGGAGCATGCGATGCGCAGCGCTGCATCCGCTCCGGCACGAGCCGCTGAACACCTCCACTCGCAGATCCTCCGGCCCGCGTCCTTTAGGCGGTCGGCGACGAGCGAGACGTTGTCAGGCACCGGCTCCCTAGGCCACAGCACCTTGAGGACTTGGATGGCAGCGTCCGGAAGGTCGGCAAGATGCCGGTCCACGGAGCGCATGTGCTGGACCCGGGCGGAGAGCGCGACCAGATAGTCGTAGCCGTCCCAGGGTGCATCCGGGTTTGGCAAAGCTTGCTTGGCCCTGTGCTCCGTGACCTTGGCAACCGCATGCGTCTAGGAATCCGGGAAGATCCCTACAAAAGAAAAAGAAAAGGAAAAGCAACCGGTGTAAGAACATACCGGTATCAACTAAAAGCTTCTAAGCAAGAGAAAAAAGGAAAAATCGCTTACTGCAGGCGAGGGCGTCGATCTGCATCACCAGCCGATCATATTCAATTTGATTGGCGGTGAACAGGGCGATCCGGTCTTCCGCAGCCTTCCGCGCGGCCTTCTCCTCCTCCAGCTCCTTCCGCACCACAGCAGTGGAGTACGTGTACTCCTTCAAGGTTTCGTCCAGTTTGGCCTCTGCTGCGGCTTTGGCCTCCTTGAGCCCCCGCGCGTGCCGGAGCTCAGCCTGCATGGCCTGCTCCTTCACCTCGCGGTGCGCGGTGGTGAGCCGCTCTTTTTCAGCTGAAATCCGGAAGGGTCTTGTTAACAAAGATATTTCCGGTATGGCAAAAGATGCAAAACAAGTAAAAACAAGAAATGGTACCTTTGAGCGCGGTGAGCTCGGCGGAGAGATCCTCGAAAGAGACTTCCGGAAGAGCTGAAATGCAAAAAGTTAGGAACTAAAAAATAAAAAGCAACCGGTAAGAAGAAGCCGGAGGAGCAAGGACTAACCTTGGCACTTGCTGTGGGCCTCGGACAGCTCCCGGTGCTCCCACAACAGCTCCTCCGCCCTTAACCCGAGACTCGGGGACTGGCTATGCCGGTTTTTTGTGTTTCTAACAAAGTTTCGCGCTAAGAACTACATTCTCAACCCGAAACTCGGGGACTGCGAGGATATACATAATCTTCAAAGTTTGGAAAGAAAACCGGCAAAGATGTAAAGAGCTTGAGGTTATGCAGCTTACCGTCACGCTCGTGCTGGCGTCGTGCCACGCATTGTCAAACTCCTTGGCCGCGCGCCGCAGACGGCCAAAATGTTGTTCGGTGCTGCGAGGGCCAGAGGGTTCGACCACCGGGAGCTTGTCCTTGCCGTGGCCGCACGTCGCCGGCGTTAGATCCGCCCGATTCCACTTTTCAGCGTAATCCAGCAGATGGCCCAGGTCAGCTCCTTGGCGATGGAACTCTGTGATCCGGCCTACCTGGGCAGAGGCCGTCTCAGAAGCCACCACGGAGGCGCGGCTGGTGTGCAAAACCAGCGTCTGCGAGCCGGAGGAAGGAGCCGTGGCCGCGGTCACCACCGCAGCAAGTTGTTGGGCAGTGAGCTTGCCGCTCTCTGGCGGTGTTGGCTTGGCGGCAGCCGGCTTGCTGGCCGAGGTTGCCGAAGGAGATGTTGGCGTGGTCTTGGCTGGCTCAGGAACTCCGGGAGCATCCTTCGCCGGAGCGGAGCTTGCTGGCTCGGAAGAATCCGGCATGGCCTTGGAGGGGGAGGAATGAGCCTTCTTCCTTTTCTTCTTCTGGACAGGAGGAACCAGAGGTTCCGCCTGCCCGGCATCTTCGGTGCCGGTGCCGGTGTCTTGGGCTTCTGGAGGGGAGACAAAGTCCTCCTCCGCACGGTGATCTGAAGATTTAGGGGTCGCGCGCCCCGAACTTGTGTTGCCCCCCCAGAGGGGAGGTAGAAGGGTTGCCGACACCAGATGGTACCGGACTTGGCTGAGGAGGAGGAGGAGAGGCCCTGGCGGCGTCCTTTGAGGTCTCCGGCCTCATGCCAGAGGCGCTCTTGGAGATCTTCAAGGGAGGCCTGGAAAGATGGAAAAAGAAAGTTCAGAAAGGCAACCGGAAAAAGAGAACCAGGAAACAAAAGGAGTCAAGAGACAAAAGGAAAGTGAAATCGGAAGCTCACCCGGTAGCCACCGGCATCTCCCGTTTCCGGTAGCGCTTGGTGGTGACTGTCTTCCCGCCGATCTCCATCCGGGAGCGTTTGGACGGAGGAGCCTCGCTGGAACCGGCCTCGGGTATGGGCGCCTTGGTCTTGCGGCCTTGGGAGGCGAGCTTCTCAAGAAACTCTGCCCCAACCTCGGCCTGAAGTGGGGTGGCGCGCTCCATGACCTGTGGGTTGGCGCTAGCTGAGGGAGCGTCAACAGAAAGTTAATGCATGAGAAAGCGAAAGAGCAGAAAATACCTCAAGTATAGTAACCTCATCATCCGAATCAGAGCCCTTGCCAGAAAAGTTACCGGGGCGTGGAGTGTGGGTGCGGCCCATCTTCTGCTCTCCCTTGACGTAGGGGTCAACGTCGGAATCATCCTGGAAGATCCGGTCCGGCGTGTAGGAAGCCGGATGCTCCTGGCCGATCCGACAGAAGTTCTGAAATACAAAGACAACATGTCAGAGCAAGATACGCGTGGTTATACCGGAAAAAGCTTCCCGAGGATCCCAAGATCTTACTCGCCGCGGAGGAGAGTTGCGGCGGCTGTAGGGGGCCAGCCCGTATTTCCCGCTGGGACTCAGCGGGTTTTGGCAAATCTGCTTGGCCTTAAGGACCAAGTCAGTAGGGCTCAGCCGGTGGGTTGTGATCCTTGTCGGGTCCATTGGCCCCGACATCTCGCTGATCTTGTCGGCGCGCCGTGATACGTCTCCGACGTATCGATAATTTCTTATGTTCCATGCTTGTTTTATGACAATACCTACATGTTTTGTTCACACTTTATGATGATTTTATGCGTTTTCCGGAACTAACCTATTGATGAGATGCCGAAGTGCCAGTTCCTGTTTTCTGCTGTTTTTGGTTTCAGAAATCCTAGTAAGGAAATATTCTCGGAATTGGACGAAATCAACGCCCAAGATCTTAAAATCCCACGAAGCTTCCAGAACACCCGAGAGCCACCAGAGTGTAAGCCCCAGGAGTAGGAAAACCCAGAGCGCGCAGGTACGAGGGGTTTATGTGCATGAGGTCACTACAAAGGACCGTGAGGTCGCCTCGCATTCCCAAGCTTATGGGTAGGCCAAGCAAAGCTCGACACGCCCATGCACACAACACCCACCTCATAGGCTCACGTTAGGCTTTCCAGGCCTGAGTGCTTCACCTTCCTGTGCACTTCACACATACACACACTGTGCACAGGATACGAGGGTAGAATACAGCTTGAATATCACAACATGACTATGTATGACACAAAAGATGGAAATAAGGTTCATATATAGCAACGCTCTACTGAGCAAGATCCAAATGACACGCAAAGGGACACATATCCCATCAGTACATCATACATAAGGTAGCCAAATAGTCTGGGTACAGACAAGATCCAAATTGGACTAAGAGTCCTGAAGATAATCAAGCGGTGCTCCCATAACCAACATGCCACAGTGCCGCCGCCTTAGGAACGATCCTGCTACGCAACGAAGTCGTCGTCCGTGAACTCGACAAAGTAGCCACCGCGTATCGCTCATCATCTGTCTTACCTGTTTGTCGAAAAGCGGGTTCCGGAAAAAGAGGGATAAAAACGAGGGTAAGTACCAATGGCACGTACTTGCGAGACAAGACCAGCTATGCTCGCTGGTGGGCGGTATAAACTTCGCCCGGCTATATGTGGAGTTTAGCGGCAGCAAAGCATCTAACCAATAGAGACACGCTACAATATTCGTCTATTAGAGTAGGTGAGAGAGCGCATAATCTAGCAGTTCTATACTCTGCAGACAACAACCCAGCCAGTGCGATCCCCCTTAGCCAAGAGGTACTAACAAGGCACTCTCACAGTTGACAATTTTATATCCATTCCATTATAATAGGGCTAACTTACTACGCAAGTAATTAGCAAGTTATTAGCGACAACTTTAGGTGTAAGTTGTTCTATGATCGAGTTAAACAGCTCCAAGTCGTCCATAACCGCGGACACGGCTTATCGATAAGATTTACCCTGCAGGGGTGCACCAATGTTACCATACACGCATGCTCGAACCCGCTTAATTACGGCGGAGTCTCACAACAAGACCGTTCCCAAATCAACAAGAATGCCTAGGGGGCCACCCGACTAAGCTACCCGAAACGAAGTTCGGCCGTACTCCGATGCGGACTCAGGGTTTGCGTTAACGGCTAGGCGTGCGAACCACACGCTTCGCTAAACGTTCCGCGGGGTACAGTACAGAAGTAAACACCCGAAGGCAACAGTAAGTAAAGCATGGCATACATGGCATAGGCAAATAAAACCAAGGTTGTGGCCCCCTTTTCAACAAACTTGAGAAATGGTAATGGGTGATGGGGGGTCCCGATAAAACCTCCCACGAGTGGTTAGCGCGCTCAGTCTTAGAAACAGATAACAAGAACTCGGGTCCTAGGGGACATTAGCAAGTCAAAGTTCCGATGCTTTCGCAAAGGGGCTCACAGATGCCTCTGCATATTATAACCCTTAGCAATTTTAGTTGTAGCAAAAGTTATCCAATTCATTATTTTGAAAAGGTGGTACATGTGTCAACATCCCAACAAGATATCCCGAACATTTCGAGATATCAACAAAAACCCTAAACTCGCCTACGACTCGCAAAGCTGGCAAAGAACAAACAAAAGGTAGGGCGAGGAGGTGTATCTCGGAGATATAGGTAACAGGTGGATAGGACACGTGACACAACAGAATCGCAATATAAGGATAGCAATAGATCAAAAGAGCATGTAAATATAAAATAGGTGAAGGGGTGGGCTCGCCTGTCAGATCAGAGGTAGAGGCACCGACACGATCCTCCAGGGGGTGCTCGTACTCCTGCTCGTACTGCTCTGCGTCGGTGTCTACTCGAGAAGAACCAAATAGCACATACAAGGAAAGTATAGCACAAATCAATACAAGTGCAATGCGCAATATGATGCATGATGACATGGCAAGATGATTTGTGCAAGTCAAAATTAAGTGGGGTGCTCATATTTCACATGAAATGATAAACACCCTCACATATACCTTAATTGGTTTTCCAAGTTTTAATTGGATAATTCAGAGATGATGCCAATGATGCATGAAAATGTTAAATTTGAATTCCTCTCACTTTTCTGATGGAAATGGATATATCATTTGTTGAATTTGAAATTGTAGAATTGAAGTTATGAATTATGCAACAATAAACAAGTTTAGTCCAGATTTGAAATTGACACAATTTTAGTTGTTCAAAAGTTGAAACAAATTACATGGTTGGAAAGAGCATGTTTTTCTGATCGAAATGGATATATGGTTTGTCCAAAACGGATTTGTAAAAGTGCAGTTTTAAATACTTTGAAAAGTATCCAGATTTGAAAATTTCAGAAAACAAACAAAAGAAATAAACAAAAAGGTTTTGGTTAAACGCGCCCAAGGGGATTCGAACCCAGGCCGCGCGCATAAGGGAGCTTGTGCTACTGCTCGAGTTTGTACATATACAGGGTTCAGACGAGATAAGGCAGTCTTCAAATTAACTGAAGAAAACTGACACTACGAACTGAAATTGAACAGCTGCGTTTTCTGTAGATCGATTTCTGCACGGATTTTAAAGTCGTCGCTGCGACAGATCTGGGCAGAACTATGTGAGGCTCTGAAGTAGTTGAGCAAGGTGGATGTACCAGGATTTGATTGTGACAGAGAGGTGGCAATTTGGTGCACTTTCGTGGCTACGGCGATCGTCGGAAAACGGGTACACGTCGCAGAGAGAACTGCGAGATCTGAGAACCAGTTTCTGGACCCAACTTTGAGCGTCGACAGAGACAGAACTACTGCGAATCAGAGAGAGGTTTGAACATGAAAGTTGTAGCCCTTTGTCGTGGCTTTGCAACGGTGCAAAGATCTCGCACTGAGGTGGCCTGTGCCGGTGGCGAAGCTCGTCGGAAATTGATACCGTGTTGCAGACATAAAAGGGCACGTTTTATGTTTTCTCGTTTTTCGATTCTGCCTCGGAGCTCTGTTTACGACGATGATGCATGGATAGTGAAGCATACAAGGAAGGGAAGAGGTGGTGTGCAGCTCACAGAGAGGTTGGCGTCGAGGTGGAGGCGTGAGATGGTCGCCGGCGACGACGTGGAAGAAGGAGGCCGGGGTAGATGTTGCAGATGGTGAGGGAGTGGCGCAGGTCTTGGCGCGTTCGTCTCCGGGAAGAAGGCGTCGAGGTAGAGATCGTCACGGCGAGTTCATTCCCGTGCTCAGGTAAGCTCGAGGCGGCCCATGGCGACGGCGGCGCTCGGAGATGCCCTCGGTAGGTTTTTTTTTTGTGTGGAGCAGAAAGTGTGGCGGCGGCGCTGTAGAGGAAGGAGGAAGGAGAGCAGCTAGGGTTGAGAGGAGGAGTAGTGCTGCTGGTTCTTTAAGGGAGAAGGGAGGACCGAGCGATGGAGGGCAGGGGCGACGTGGAGCTACAGGACGACGCCATTGCCTGATTTAGTGCTGTTCGTCGACGTGGAAAGTAGTCGAAGACGAGGTCCTCGTACCTCTTCGGGCAGAGATGGCCTGGGCCAGGAGGTGGCCGCGGTGTGATGGTTGGGCCAAGGTAAGGATCAAGGGAAGGAAGAGAGAGGTTGGGCCTGCCGGCCAGATTAGGATAGCTAGGGTTTAGTTAGATTTAGGTTTTTCTTTATTTTCTTTCTCTTTTCTCTTTTCAAAATCTGTTTTTATTTTCTTTTCTAAAATGAAAACTGTTTTATTAAATGGAGGAAGGGTGGTTTGAATGAGAAGAGAAAAGAATATGAGAGCACATCACCTTACATGTGGTGAGGAGAAAAAGAATAGAAGAAGGTTTATGCATAGAGCTAAAAGAAAGAATTGCTCCATGAAATCATGTTCACAAATTGTTTGGTAAAATAGCAAAGACCCAACCATTGAAATGGAGTATCTCCAATTCAAATAATTTGGCAAGATCAAGTAGAAGAGTGGAATTAAGGTGACACCAAATTATTTGAAATTTTGGCATGACCTTGGTGTGTTAGGTTACAGAGAGAGGAAGAAAGATGGGGTTGTGCTTTTCTTGGAACATCACAAGAGGAGGGGATGAACCAAGAGGGAGGAAGAAAGAAGAAAAACAAGCAAACCAAAGAAAACCAAGAACAAATGCAATTTATAAAAGCCAAGGTGGTTATATGCATGTATGCAACATGATGACATGAACAAAATGCAAGAAAGGAACAAAGGGGTCTATGTATTACTCTTGGGATGTTACACAGAGGAGGGCCCTGTGGGCCCCAGATGATAGGCTGGCGCGGCCAGGGGGTGGGCCGCGCCCCCCTACTGTGTCGTCGCCTCGTCAGCCTTCCGACTCCGCCTCGTCGCCTATATAAAGGTCCCTGACCTAAATCTTCGATACGGAAAAGCCACGGTACGAGAAACCTTCAAGAGCCACCGCCATCGCGAAGCCAAGATCTGGGGGACATGAGTCTCTGTTCCGGCACGCCGCCGGGACGGGGAAGTGCCCCCGGAAGGCTTCTCCATCGACACCGTTGCCATCTCCACCGCCATCTTCATCACCGCTGCTGTCTCCCATGAGGAGGGAGTAGTTCTCCATCGAGGCTAAGGGCTGTACCGGTAGCTATGTGGTTAATCTCTCTCCCTATGTACTTCAATACAATGATCTCATGAGCTGCCTTACATGATTGAGATCCATATGATGATGCTTGTAATCTAGATGTCGTTATGCTAGTCAAGTGGATTTTACTTATGTGATCTCCGGGAGACTCCTTGTCCCACGTGTGTAAAGGTGACAGTGTGTGCACCGTGTGGGTCTCTTAGGCTATATTTCACAGAATACTTATTCACTTTTATGAATAGCATAGTGAAGTGCTTATTTATATCCCTTTATGATTGCAATGTGTTTTGTATCACTATTTATCTATGTGCTACTCTAGTGATGTTATTAAAGTAGTCTATTCCTCCTGCACGGTGTAATGGTGACAGTGTGTGCATCGTGTAGTACTTGGCGTAGGTTATGATTATGATCTCTTGTAGATTATGAAGTTAATTATTGCTATGATAGTATTGATGTGATCTATGCCTCCTTCATAGTGTGATGGTGACAGTGTGCATGCTATGTTAGTACTTGGTGTAATTGCAATGATCTATCATGCACTCTAAGGTTATTTAAACATGAATATCGAATATTGTGGAGCTTGTTAACTCCGGCATTGAGGGTTCGTGTAATCCTACACAATTAGTGGTGTTCATCATCCAACAACAGAGTGTAGAGTGATTTTATTATGTGATCAATGTTGAGAGTGTCCACTAGTGAAAGTATAATCCCTAGGCCTTGTTCCCAAATACTGAAATCATCGCTTGTTTACTGTTCTACTGCATCTATTCTGCCTGCAATATTACCACCATCAATCACACGCCAGTTGTAGCATCAAGCTATTTTCTGGTGCCGTTACTGCTGCTCATATATATTCATACCACCTGTATTTCACTATCTCTTCGCCGAACTAGTGCACCTATACATCTGACAAGTGTATTAGGTGTGTTGGGGACACAAGAGACTTCTTGCTTTGTGGTTGCAGTGGTTGTATGAGAGGGATATCTTTGACCTCTTCCTCCCCGAGTTCGATAAACCTTGGGTGATCCACTTAAGGGAAACTTGCTCGCTGTTCTACAAACCTCTCGCTCTTGGAGGCCCAACACCTGTCTACAAGAATAGAAGCACCCGTAGACATCAAGCACTTTTCTGGCGCCGTTGCCGGGGAGGAAAGGTAAAAGGTACTCACACTCCGGATCTCGGCTACTAAGCTATTTTCCGGCGCCGTTGTAAGTACTCGAAGGTATTTCCTTTAGATCCTGCAATTGCATCTTTTTGTTTCTTGTTTTACACTAGTTTGGCATAATGGAAAGCAACATGGAGCTTTTTATTCTTTTTCCTGAGTTAAGACATGGATGGTTTGATGTGAAAATTAAAAAACCCATGGAACATATTAGTATGAATACTTTGAACACCATTGTTGCTAATGATATGGAAAATTCTAAGCTTGGGGAAGCTGGTTTTGATGAGCATGATATTTTTAGTCCCCCAAGCATTGAGGAGAAAATTTACTTTGACGATACTTTGCCTCCTATTTATGATGATTATAATGATAATAGTCTTTTAGTACCACTCTGTTATGGAGGATAAATTTGATTATGATTACAATATGCCTCCTATATTTGATGATGAGAATAATAATGATAGCTACTTTGTTGAATTTGCTCCCACTACTACTAATAAAATTGATTATGCTTATGTTGGGAGTAGTAATAATTTTATGCATGAGACTCATGATAAGAATGCTTTATGTGATAGTTATATTGTTGAGTTTGCTCATGTTGCTACTAAAAGTTATTATGAGAGAGGAAAATATGGTTGTAGAAATTTTCATGTTACTAAAATGCCTCTCTATGTGCTGAAATTTTTGAAGCTACACTTGTTCTATCTTCCTATGCTTGTTACTTTGTTCTTCATGAACTTGTTTATTTACAAAACTCATATGCATAGGAAGCATGTTAGGCTTAAATTTGTTTCATACTTGCTTCTTGATGCTCTCTTTTTCTTCAAATACTATTTCTTGCGAGTGCATCATTAAAACTGCTGAGCCCATCTTAATGGCTATAAAGAAAGAACTTCTTGGGAGATAACCCATGTGTTTATTTTGCTACAGTAATTTTGTTTTATATTTGTGTCTTGGAAGTTGTTACTACTGTAGCAACCTCTCCTTATCTTAGTTTTGTTGCATTGTTGTGCCAAGTAAAGTCTTTGATAGTAAGGTTCATACTAGATTTGGATTACTGCGTAGAAACAGATTTCTTGCTGTCACGAATCTGGGCCTAATTCTCTGTAGGTAACTCAGAAAATTATGCAAATTTACGTGGGTGATCCTCAGATATGTACGCAACTTTCATTAAATTTGAGAATTTTCATTTGAGCAAGTCTGGTGCCTCTTTAAAATTCATCTTTACGGACTGTTCTGTTTTGACAGATTCTGCTTTTTATTTCGCATTGCTTCTTTTGCTACGTGGGATGGATTTCTTTGTTCCATTAACTTCCAGTAGCTTTGAGCAATGTCCAGAAGTGTTAAGAATGATTGTGTTACCTCTGAACATGTGAATTTTTGATTATGCACTAACCCTCTAATGAGTTTGTTTCGAGTTTGGTGTGGAGGAAGTTTTCAAGGGTCAAGAGAGGAGGATGATACAATATGATCAAGAAGAGTAAAAGCTCTAAGCTTGGGGATGCCCCGGTGGTTCATCCCTGCATATTTCAAGAAGACTCAAGCATCTAAGCTTGGGGATGCCCAAGGCATCCCCTTCTTCATCGACAAAACTATCAGGTCACTTCTCTTGAAACTATATTTTTATTCGGTCACATCTTATGTGCTTTACTTGGAGCGTCTGTTTGTTTTTTGTTTTTGTTTTTGTTTTTGTTTGAATAAATTCATGCTTGTGTGGGAGAGAGACACGCTCCGCTGGTTCATATGAACACATGTGTTCTAGGTTTTAATTTTCATGGCGAAGGTTGAAACTGCTTCGTTAATTGTTATATGGTTGGAAACGGGAAATGCTACATGTAGTAATTGGTATGATGTCTCGAACAATGTGATACTTGGCAATTGTTGTGCTCATGATTTAAGCTCTTGCATCATATACTTTGCACCTATTAGTGAAGAAATACATAGAGCTTGTTAAAATTTGGTTTGCATGATTGGTCTCTCTAAGGTCTAAATATTTTCTAGTAAAGTGTTTGAACAACAAGGAAGACAATGTAGAGTCTTATAATGCTTGCAATATGTTCTTATGTGAGTTTTGCTGTACCGGTTCATACTTGTGTTTGCTTCAAACAACTTTGCTAGCCTAAACCTTGTATTGAGAGGGAATACTTCTCGTGTATCCAAATCCTTGAGCCAAAAACTATGCCATTTGTGCCCACCATACCTACCTACTACATGGTATTTCTCCGCCATTCCAAAGTAAATTGCTTGAGTGCTATCTTTAAACACTTCAAAAGTTATTACCTCTTATTTGTGTCAATGTTTTATAGCTCATGAGGAAGTATGTGGTGTTTATCTTTCAATCTTGTTGGGCAACTTTCACCAATGGACTAGTGGCTTCATCCGCTTATCCAATAATTTTGCAAAAAGAGCTGGCAATGGGATTCCCAATCCCAAATTAACTAACCTTCATAATTTTACAAAAAATAGACACTCCTCCATGGTATGTGATTGTTGGACGGCACCCGAGGATTCGGTTAGCCATGGCTTGAGAAAGCAAAGGTGGGGAGGAGTGTCATCTAAATAAAACTAAAATAAAAGGCACACCTTCATGGTATGAGATTGTTGGCAGG
This sequence comes from Lolium rigidum, assembly GCF_022539505.1. Lineage (NCBI taxonomy): Eukaryota > Viridiplantae > Streptophyta > Magnoliopsida > Poales > Poaceae > Lolium > Lolium rigidum. Next base: position 215,376,048 of record NC_061511.1, on the reverse strand, counting down.
CACCCGAGGGTTCGGTTAGCCATGGTTTGTGAAAGTAAAGGTTGGAAGGAGTGCCACCCAAAAATAAAAATGTTTCATGGGAGCCGCTCTTTGAAAGTCTGTCCGGCAAGGGGGTTAGAGTGCCCACTACCATTCGTTGACAACAACAAACACCTCTCAAAATTTTACTTTTATGCTCTCTTTATGTTTTCAAAATAAAAGCTCTAGCACAAATATAGCAATCAATGCTTCCCTCTGCGAAGGGCCATTCTTTTACTTTTATGTTGAGTCAGTTTACCTACTTCCTTCTGTCTTAGAAGCAAACACTTGTGTTAACTGTGCATTGATTCTTACATGTTTACCTATTGCACTTGTTATATTGCTTTGCATTGACAATTATCCATGAGATATACATGTTACAAGTTGAAAGCAACCGCTGAAACTTAATCTTCCGTTGTGTTGCTTCAATGCCTCTACTATGAATTTATTGCTTTATGAGTTAACTCTTATGCAAGACTTATTGATGCTTGTCTTGAAAGTACTATTCATAAAAAGTCTTTGCTATATGGTTCAGTTGTTTAATCATTGTCTTTACCATTGTCTTGAATCGCTGCATTCATCTCATATGCTTTACAATAGTATGATCAAGATTATGTTGGTAGCATGTCACTTCAGAACTTATCTTTGTTATCGTTTACCTACTCGGGGACGAGTAGGAACTAAGCTTGGGGATGCTGATACATCTCCGACGTATCGATAATTTCTTAAGTTCCATGCTTGTTTTATGACAATACCTACATGTTTTGTTCACACTTTATGATGATTTTATGCGTTTTCCGGAACTAACCTATTGACGAGATGCCGAAGTGCCGGTTCTCGTTTTTGCTGTTTTTGGTTTCAGAAATCCTAGTAAGGAAATATTCTCGGAATTGGACGAAATCAACGCCCAAGATCTTAAAATCCCACGAAGCTTCCAGAACACCCGAGAGCCACCAGAGGAGGGCCCTGTGGGCCCCAGATGATAGGCTGGCGCGGCCAGGGGTGGGCCACGCCCCCCTACTGTGTCGTCGCCTCTTCAGCCTTCCGACTCCGCCTCTTCGCCTATATAAAACCCCCTGACCTAAATCTTCGATACGGAAAAGCCACGGTACGAGAAACCTTCCAGAGCCGCCGCCATCGCGAAGCCAAGATCTGGGGGACAGGAGTCTCTGTTCCGGCACGCCTCCGGGATGGGGAAGTGCCCCCGGAAGGCTTCTCCATCGACACCGTTGCCATCTCCACCGCCATCTTCATCACCGCTGCTGTCTCCCATGAGGAGGGAGTAGTTCTCCATCGAGGCTAAGGGCTGTACCGGTATCTATGTGGTTAATCTCTCTCCCTATGTACTTCAATACAATGATCTCATGAGCTGCCTTACATGATTGAGATCCATATGATGATGCTTGTAATCTAGATGTCGTTATGCTAGTCAAGTGGATTTTACTTATGTGATCTCCGGAGACTCCTTGTCCCACGTGTGTAAAGGTGATAGTGTGTGCACCGTGTGGGTCTCTTAGGCTATATTTCACAGAATACTTATTCACTGTTATGAATAGCATAGTGAAGTGCTTATTTATATCCCTTTATGATTGCAATGTGTTTTGTATCACTATTTATCTATGTGCTACTCTAGTGATGTTATTAAAGTAGTCTATTCCTCCTGCACGGTGTAATGGTGACAGTGTGTGCATCGTGTAGTACTTGGCGTAGGTTATGATTATGATCTCTTGTAGATTATGAAGTTAATTATTGCTATGATAGTATTGATGTGATCTATGCCTCCTTCATAGTGTGATGGTGACAGTGTGCATGCTATGTTAGTACTTGGTGTAATTGCAATGATCTATCATGCACTCTAAGGTTATTTAAACATGAATATCGAATATTGTGGAGCTTGTTAACTCCGGCATTGAGGGTTCGTGTAATCCTACACAATTAGTGGTGTTCATCATCCAACAACAGAGTGTAGAGTGGTTTTATTATGTGATCAATGTTGAGAGTGTCCACTAGTGAAAGTATAATCCCTAGGCCTTGTTCCCAAATATTGAAATCATCGCTTGTTTAGTGTTCTACTGCATCTATACTGCCTGTAATATTACCACCATCAATCACACGCCAGTTGTAGCATCAAGCTATTTTCTGGTGCCGTTACTGCTGCTCATATATATTCATACCACCTGTATTTCACTATCTCTTCGCCGAACTAGTGCACCTATACATCTGACAAGTGTATTAGGTGTGTTGGGGATACAAGAGACTTCTTGCTTAGTGGTTGCAGGGTTGTATGAGAGGGATATCTTTGACCTCTTCCTCCCTGAGTTCGATAAACCTTGGGTGATCCACTTAAGGGAAACTTGCTGTTGTTCTACAAACCTCTGCTCTTGGAGGCCCAACACTGTCTACAAGAATAGAAGCACCCGTAGACATCACGCCGCTGAAGGGGCAGCACCCGGCGTGCGAGGAAAGCACGGACCAGATCCTCCGCGCAGAGGTTGGTCTTGTCCTTGTTGGTGTCGATGAAGCCGGCGATCCGGATGGACTCCTTATCGTCCTTGGGATAGTGGAGCCAGTTCTTCATGGAAGGCGGCCCGGGAACATATGCCGGGAGATTGATAAAATCTTCCGGACCGCCGTTCCGGACATAGAAAAAGGACCTCTGCCAGGTCCGGACAGAGTCCAGACCGGAGAGTTTGTAGAAGTTGCTCCCGGAGCGGGGAGACAAGATGCAGCCCCCACACCGGACAAAGGGTTGGGGCTAAGGAAGTTTCCTATCCTGGATAGAATTCTTCCGAGGATAGTAGAAGAAAGAGAAATTATCAACAGAAGGAGTGATACCGCAGTATCCCTCCATGAAGGCGGTGAAGGAAGTAAGATAAAAGATAGCGTTGCCCGGATGATGGTGGGGCTGAAGCTCATAGAAGTCTAGAAAGCGCCGGAAGAAATCCGACGCTGGAAGGCCTAAGCCGCACTCAAAGTGAGCGGCAAAGACCACAACCGCACTCGGCTGAGGCTCGGGCTGGCGCTCCTTGCCGGCGATCCGGCACCAAACCTCTTCCGGAATCCTCCGGGAGCGGTAGAGCCAGTCAATTTCCGCCTGAGTCACATCGGAGCCCATCCAGGCTCCTCGCGTGTAGGAGTCCAGATCTACTCCGGCGCCCTAGCTGGAGCTGCCGGCTTCTCCTTGGTTACCGGTAGCAGGAGTTGAGCTACCGATATCGGCCTCGCTCTGGGCAAGATCTGCCTCGAGCCCGTCGGAGTTCGTTTCAACCGAGGTTCCTCTGGAAGAAGATGCGGGGATTACGGTGTGATGGCTACCGGAAGATGAATCCGAAAGATAGTCCTCGGAAGACATTTTCTGGAAGGGTTCAAGATCTAACTAGAAACAAGTTTCCCAAAGCCTAGCCTCGCACGAAGATCTACGAGTAAGAGGAAAAGCAAAAGAAAGGGAAAAGTAAAAAGGCAAAAGGGAAAGGGGCAAACGTGCATTGGAGCTAACCTAAGGCGCCGGAAGATGTGAAGAAGAAGGTCGCCGGAGGTGCGGCGAGCTCGCGGTCGTCGACGAGGGCCGGCGACGAAGAGGTGAAGACGTGGCCGACGGGAGCCCGATGCAGCGACGGTGAAGGCGCTTCAGAGGTTCTCTGTGCGGCGGAAGTTCGCAGCGCAGCAAGAGAAGCGGCGCTAGTTCGTCGGGAGCGGAGCTTTGGCGGCGACCGACGGCGACAGGAGCGCAAGGGGCGAGAAGCTCTAGGCGCAAGAGAAGGGGAGAATGCGGAGAAGAAGACGAAGAGGAACCGCACCCCCGTTATATAGGAAGGAGGAGAAGTGGGCTGGCAACCGCTGGGCCGTGGCGGTTCGGTTCGTGGGCCGCCACGCGGCACGCAGATACACGCGTCGAAAATGCGAGGACACAGGGAGGCCACACGGATCCGAAACGGCAGCGCGGATCCGGTGCGGCGCCATAAATGCTGGCACAGAAGACGAACCGAAGTGACCTCTGACACTGTCGCGCGCCAGGCACAGTGCGCATGTCACTGACAGGCGCTGTACCCGAGATATTCTTGACCTCGTCGAGGAGAGGTTTAATGACAAGAGATACCGGAGAAAATCGGTACAAAGACATAAGTTCGGCAGAAACGCAGAAGAGTTTGATCCGGATTCCGGAAGGGTTAAACCGTTACCTTGAGAAAAGAGAACCTGGCATGGTCCGTTGGATAGGATCCACCGTACTATACCAGCTTCGGGGACTAATGTTGGGGGGATGACCCCCGGTATGCCAAAGGCATGCCAAACCGGATGGTTTGAGCCATCAAAGTACCGGTTTAAAGGTGGTTCCGGATAATGAAGGTTGATTCAGAGAATCATACCGGTATCCCAGGAAGGGGGATACCGGAACTGGCTAAGAACGTACCGGAATACCGGAACAGGCTACACTGTAGCACGTCGGTAAGGCTGGTCAAAGATGCTCTCCAGAGCTAGAAGACAAAGATGAGCGAAGCACTTCAGCTTTAATCGAAGCCATGACGCCAAAGACGAAGCATGACGTAAAAGGTGCCGGAGGATGTCACAGCTCCTGATTAAAGGCATACCGGCATCACCGGTAGCTAAAGTAGCTTTGTAAAGTAGTTTGTCTAGTCAAAGATACCATTAGGGTTTCTTAGGGTTTCTTCCCCTGTAAGCCACCCTCTCCCCTATATAAGGAGAGGGGGCACAGCCCTTCGCGGGCACGGACGATAGGCTCTCTTGTAACTAGAAACCTGTGAGCTCTTATGATCACGAAATAGAGAGATCTAGTGGGGTCTTTGTTCTTGAGTTCATCATCTTCTACCTTCGGCCAAGGCCAAGTTCTTGAGGAATCCATCCGAAAACCTCTCCATCTATACCAAAACCCTCCCCCGAATCCTCTAGCGCACATTCGGCCCCAAGATAAGCCATCCCATGGCATCTGTCTGTTCACCACGACGACATTGGTGCAATGCTGGTGATGATGGAGATCATGCTCATGTGCTTTGGAGATGGAGATCAAAAGCACAAGAAGAAAGGCCATATCATATCACATATTATGAATTGCATGTGATGTTAATCCTTTATGCATCTTATCTTGCTTAGATCGCGACGGTAGCATTATAAGATGATCCCTCACATTAATATCAAGATAATAAAGTGTTCTCCCCTTGTATGCACCGTTGCTACAGTTCGTCATTTTGAAGCATCTCGTGATGATCGGATGTGATAGATTCTACGTTCACATACAACGGGTGTAAGCCATGTTGCACACACGGAAATACTTGGGTTTGCTTGATGAGCCTAGCATGTACAGACATGGCCTCGGAACACAGGAAACCGAAAGGTTGAACACGAGTCATATGAATGATATGATCAACATGTTAATGTTCACCATTGAAGCTACATCATCTCACGTGATGATCGGTTTTGGTGTAGTGGATATGGATCGTGTGCCACTAAACAACTATGAGGGATGTTGTATTAAGTGGGAGTTCATTAGTAATTAGATTAAAACATGAACTAATTATCATGAACATAGTCTGAATAGTATTTTGAATTAAATTTGTAGAATTGGCATCCGTTATCTACCATGCTCTAGTCTTGTAATTGAGATAGAAATACTGTTAAGTCTGACAAGTAACTTTACGGACTGATACTGTATTGTTAAAGAATCAAGAAATGATTAAGTCCTATTGCAAACTTTTAGTAAACCTCACATTGCTGATTCAAAGAGCAATGGTTTCAATTAGTACCTAAAATCATCTTGTCTCCGTGAAACTTGAAGTTCAAATCCATTTGAAAAGTAAGGAGCTGGAAATTTTGTTTTCAGAAATAAGCGAGGTATGAGATATATATGATATCTAAGACCTTATTGCAATATGGTAGAATATAATCTAGTGGAGATATGCCCAAGAGGCAATAATAAATTAGTTATTGTTATATCTTAGTGTTCATGATAAATGTTTACATCCCATGCTATAATTGTATTAACCGAAACATTGATACATGTGTGTCATGTAAACAACAAGGAGTCCCTACTAAGCCTCTTGTATAACTAGCTTGTTGATTAATAGATGATCATGGTTTCGTGATCATGAACATTGGATGTTGTTAATAACAAGGTTATGTCATTGGGTGAATGATATAATGGAAATACGCCCAAATAAGCGTAGCATGAGATCAAGTTATTAAGTTCAACTTGCTATAAGCTTTCGATACATAGTTACCTAGTCCTTCGACCATGAGATCATGTAAATCACTTACACCGGAAGGGTACTTTGATTACATCAAACACCATTGCGTAAATGGGTGGTTATAAAGATGGGATTAAGTATTCGGAAAGTGTGAGTTGAGGCATATGGATCAAGAGTGGGATTTGTCCATCCCGATGACGGATAGATATACTCTGGGCCCTCTCGATGGAATGACATCTAATTAGCTTGCAAGCATGTGACAAGGTCACAAGAGATGACATACCACGGTAACGAGTAAAGAGTACTTGTCGGTATCGAGGTTGAACTAGGTGTGGAGATACCGATGATCGAACCTCAGACAAGTAAAGTATCATGTGACAAAGGGAATCAGTATCGTATGTAAATGGTTCAATCGATCACTAAGTTATCGCTGAATGTGTGGGAGCCATTATGGATCTCCAGATCCCGCTATTGGTTATTGGTCGGAGAGGAGTCTCGACCATGTCTGCATAGTTCACGAACCGTAGGGTGACGCGCTTAAGGTTCGATATCGCCTAAGTAGATTCGGAATATGAGATGGATACTGAAGTTTGTTCGGAGTCTCGGATGGGATCCAGGACATCATGAGGAGGTCCGGAATGGTCCGGAGAATAAGATTCATATAAGAGAAGTTGATTTCTAGATTTCGGAAAAGTTCGGGATTTTTCTGGTGGAAGACCGGGAAGGTTCTAGAAGGTTCCGGGGGTCCCACCAGTGGGCCCACGACCCTAGGAATCCTAGCATGGGCCGAGGGGATGCACCCTATCCTAATGGGCCAGGGGCACATGCTCCTCAAGGCCCGAGTCGGCTACCCTTAGGGTTTTCCCCAAAACCCTAGGGGGGATCAACTTGGGGGGGGGGGGGGGAAGAATTCCCCCTCCCCCCTTTGGCCGCCGGCCCTAGATGGGTTTGGAGTATTGGGGGGCCACCCAAACCGACCTCCCCCCTATATAAAGAGGAGAGGGGTAGGGCGCGCTCACCTCAATCAGACCTAACTCTGGCTACCCCCTCTCTCCTCCATAGTGATGTACCGGCTTGGCGAAGACCTGCAGCTTTTCTCCTCCACCACAACCACCACGCCGTCGTGCTGCTGGGATTCCGAGGGGATCTACCACACCTCCGCTGCCCGCTGGAACGGGGAGAGTACGGGCTTCATCGACACCGTACGCACGACCGAGTACGGAAGTGCTACCGGATTGCAGCACATGACGATCGACTACATCAACAACGAGATCTAATCTCGTAGGCTTTGGAATCTTCGAGGGTTAGTCTCACATACATCTCGTTGCCTCGATCTTCATAGATTAGATCTTGCCTTCTCCTAGATTGGATCTTGGATTTGTTCTTATTCGCGGTAGAATTTTTTTGTTTTCCATGCAACGAACCCATCAATTATAGCCCTTGCAAGCATCCGGAACTACAAGAAAGTAATTAAGATAAATTTAACCACAGCCTTAAACTTTGAGATCCTACACTCCCTCGTGCACTGGTTTCCTAATGGGGGTTTGGGTTTCTATCGCTCCCGCAACCCCACAATTAGTAGCCAAATACACGATGCATTCCCCTAGGCCCATAAAGGTGAAGTACCATGTAGTCGACGTTCACATGACACCACTAGAAGAATAGCACCACAACTTAAATATCAAATCATTGCATAATACTCAACATAGTTCCACTACTTAAATATCATACCATTAAATAATACTCAACATAGTTCCACTACTAACATCATGACTTCTCCCATGTCCTCAAGAACTAAACGAACTACTCACGAGACATCATATGGATCATGATCAGAGGTGATATAATGATGAACAACAATCTGGTCATAAACATTAATTCAATGGTTCCACCCAATAGCATCAACTACAAGAGGTAATCAACATCGGGAAAGTTTCCCCTATGAACTAGACAAGTATCAAACCCAAATTACTGCAGTGGGATGGAGTGGAGACGGCGGTGATGATGGTGCTGGTGGTGGAGATGATGATGATGATGATCCTGATGAAGTCCAGCTCGATGACAGTGACGATGGCGCTCCGGGAAGGAATTTCCCCAGCAGATTTCTACCTGCCAGAGAGCTTTTCTCTCTCTGTGGTTTTCCGCCTCGTAGCGGCGGCGGAATATTTCTCTCGTCGCTCTCCCGATGTTAGGGTTCTCATGGGGATGAAATATGCGAGAGGGGCGATGTTAGAGGGGGGATAGGGTGCCCAGACCACGCCTAGGCGCGGCTAGGGGGTGGCCCACGCCTAGGGGTGGTGTGGGCCTCTCCTGGCCCATATCTGCCTCCCCTTCTGGCTTCCTCCATCATCTGGCAAAATTGGAATTTCCGTATATTTTATGGGAATTTTTGTTCTTCAGAAATATGGTGTCTTGACGGTCCTTTTTCCAGCAGAATCCTGGCTCCGACAGTCAATTCCCCAATAATCATCAAACATGCAAAAATAGATGGAATAACATAAGTACCTTATCTACGTATGTAATATATCAATGAATAATAGTAAATTATGATATAAAATAGTGATGCAAATTGGATGTATCAACTCCCCCCAAGCTTAGAATTTGCTTGTCCCCAAGAGAAACTGAACTTAGTAAACGAGGCCACAGGTTTATGGAGTGAAGTGTTGATAAACAAAATACGGACAAGGAGCATCAAACTTACCAATGCACAAGTCATTTATAGATAACAACTTCCTCTTATACAACTTCACTTGCAATGAGTAAAAGAATCACTAACAGAGATAAATAGAGAAAATCATAATTGTTGATGGAAAACTTTTGTTCTTGGTCAGAGAACAATTAACAAATTGTACTTATTTTTCACGAAGAGTCATTATATTAGAGCTTATATCGCAGAAGTTACATGCTCAATCATTACAATCTCTTTACATTCATGGCTAACTTTCAAAGTTATATTCATTCAGCTAAAAGCATTGTACTAGAGGGATAAAGACATGATCAAATACATCAAAACTCATAAATGGTTGGATCACAACAACTAAAATGCTTTCTTGAGATGGGGGGGGAATAGGTTTACTGACTCAACATAAAAGTAAAAGATATCTCCTTCGAAGAAGGAAATAAGAATCAACAATTCTTATAGAGCTTTCAAAAAGTTATGGTACTTATTAGCTTTGAGCTATCATTTACCCTATCATAAGCATCTTGAATGGTTAAAGTTAATGTCTTGAGTGCATCACATGCATTGGTTTTTGGTTCACAGTTTAGATGCACTAGAGGCATTCCCTCTCAGTACAGGCTTTTGGCTTGCAAGGCTGGTAGCAAGCATAAGAGTTGAGTGAAACAAAAAAAACAAATATGCATGTGATGGAAGACAATCATGCAATATTCCTCAAGAGTACAAACAGGTTTAACTTAAGAATAATAAGCTCATGAGTAGACAATAAAGAAAGATAATGGAACAATGTATCTGCATGTACTTCTCTCTTTTCTATTTAAGCCTCAAAGTATTGTTGCTACTCACCAATGCTAAGTTTGCAAAAACCAACTAGAATTACTTGATACTTCCAAAGTGATACCAATACTAACCAACAAGATTAATCATATGATAGAAATCACAAGCTAAAATAAGGTGTGCACAAAGTAAATGATAGAAACTTCTCATTAATACTCCATAACGACAACTCACACCAAGGGATACATAGATAACCAACTAAAGGAGAGATACTTCAACACTGCAAACTATCCTATACGATAACTTCTCTACTCATGATATGATTCTACTTGAAAAGTAAAAGGGGTAAAAGATAATAGTGTGATATCATGAGCACTCCCCCAAGCTTGGAACAAGCCAAGGGGATGCCAATATGAATGACGAATTACTTCTTCGGTGGTGATGATGAATCCTTGATTGGAGTAAGAATGTTGTCCAGCATCCTGCGAAGCCTGTTGTTATCCTCTCGAAGAATATCCACCTCCTTCCTCAAAGTACGATATTTGTCATAAAACTCATCGATGACTCGAATGGCTTCCCTCGATGCGGGGAATGAGACGAGGTCCGGAACTAGTGGTATTGGTCCCTGCATATTATGAGAAAAGGCACGTCCAGCGTTAATTGACCCGACAAGGGTAGGTTTCCTTGCCCTTAATCTTGCAGCGATCCGTCCCTCTTCGCTTGGTGACACCTCCTTTACTTCCTCCATCCTTCCAACAAGGGTTCCCCAATCAAGATCACAGATGAGCTCGCGCCTGCGTTGCACCCTGTGGTCCTATGAAGACGAACCCTGGGACGAAATCTAGACAGAAACAGATTGAAACGAAAACACGACGAGAAAACGATATACAAACCTCGGGGGACCCGGGGGATTATATAGTAAAAAGTTTCATAATAAAAGGAAGGGAACAAGGCGAAACTAGGTCGGAGAGGGGCTCCAGGGCGCCCAGACCATGCCTATGCGCGGCCTGGCCTGGCCCACGCCTAGGGTTGGTCTGGTGCCCATGGGCACCGTCTCCTACTCGTTTTCGTCTCGTAATTTTTCATATTTAATAAGAACCAAAAAATATAACCTGAAGTGTTTATCGCGAACCTTTAAAAATTGTTACCTATTCGAAAACGGGTAGTTCTTTCACTGCCAACAAGCAACCTTTTCTTACCAGCTAGTTTAAAATCTCTATTAAGTTCTTTCACTGCCAACAAGCTTTGTGTTTTAATTCTAAAGGCAAGTGACAAGCTTTTCCATAAACCATTTTGTGAGGATACATACCCATAGGATTTTTATAAGCAGTTTTATAAGCCCATAAAGCATCATTTAGCTTATCAGCCCAATTCTTCCTAGATTTATTAACAGTCTTATGCAAGGGTGATAGGGTGAATAAATTCTACTTGCCTACTTGTTTGAGGATGATAGGGTGAATAAATTCTATGATTAACATCATATTTAGCAAGGGTCTTTCTAAAACCACCATGAATAACATGAGAACCTCCATCAGTCATAAGATATCTAGGCACACCAACCTAGGAGAAAACATCCTTAAGAATTTTTTTCGAGGTCTCACCATCAACACTCTTTGTAGGTATAGCTTCTACCCACTTAGTAACATAACCAACAACAACAAGTATATGAGTATAACCTTCTGAAGGAGGAAAGTGACCCATAAAGTCAAATCCCCAACAATCAAATGGTTCAATAACAAGAGAATAATTCATAGGCATTTCATTACGTCTAGAAATATTACCAACTCTTTGGCATTCATCACAAGATAAAATAAACTTTCTTGCATCCTGAGCAGGCCAATAAAAATCTGATTGTAGAACCTTCTGTGCAGTTCTATCTCTAGCATGATGTCCTCCATAAGCACTACCATGACATTTCTCAATATCTCTCGTTGCTCATATTCTGGAACACACCTTCGCATAATACCATCCGCTCCTTCTTTATATAAGTGTGGGTCATCCCCAAAATAATGTTGCAAATCATAAAATAATTTCCTTCTTTGCTGAGATGCAAATGTTGGAGGCAAATACTTGGAAACAATAAAGTTAGCATAATCATCGTACCCACGCGAAGTTACTTTTATTGCAGCCAATTGTTCATTTGGAAAACTATCATCAACAGGAATAGGATCATAAACAATGTTTTCCAGTCTAGAAAAATTATCAGCAACATGATTTTCAGCACCTTTCCTATCTACAATGTGCAGATCAAACTCTTGTAAAAGCAACACCCATCTAATAAGCCTAAGCTTAACATATTTATTTTCCATAAGATACCTAATAGCAGCATTTTCAGTATGAATAGTAACTTTGAAATCAACAATATAAGGTCTAAACTTCTCGCAAGTAAAGACTACAGCTAGGAATTATTTTTCAGTAGTAGCATAATTCTTTTGAGAAGCATCAAGAGTTTTACTATCATAATGAATAACATTCAATTTTTTATCTACTCATTGTCCAAGAACAGCACCAACTACAAAATCACTAGCATCACACATAATTTCAAAGGGTAAATTCCAGTCAGGTGGTTGAATAATAGGAGCACCAACTGCAAAATCACTAGCATCACACATAATTTCAAAGGGTAAATTCCAGTCAGGTGGTTGAACAATAGGAGCAGTAGTTAAAGCCTTCTTTAAAATTTCAAAAGCTTTCTTACAAGCATCATCAAAAACAAAAGGTACATCCTTTTGGAGAAGATTAGTAAGAGGCTTTGAAATTTTAGAGAAATCTTTAATAAACCTCCTATAGAAACCAGCATGGCCTAGAATACTACAAATACCTTTAACATCCCTAGGATAGGGCATTTTCTTAGTTGCTTCAACTTTGGCTCTGTTGACTTCAATACCTCTTTCAGAAATTTTATGTCCAAGAACAATTCCTTCATTTACCATGAAGTGGTATTTCTCCCAATTAAGAACAAGGTTAGTTTCCTCACATCTCTGAAAAACTTTATCAAGATTGTGCAAACAGTTATCAAAATAAGTCCCATCGACGGAGAAGTTGTCCATGAATATTTCCACATTTTCTTCACAAAAACCATGAAAACTAGCAGACATGCATCTTTGAAATGTAGCAGGAGCATTACACAAACCAAAAGTCATACATCTATAAGCATAAGTTCCGTAAGGACAAGTAAAAGTGGTTTTCTCTTGATCTTGCTTTTTAACAGCAATTTGAGAAAACCCAGAATAACCATCAAGAAAACAAAAGTGAGTTTTCTTAGCCAACCTTTCTAACATTTGATCAATAAAATGTAAAGGATAATGATCCTTCTTAGTAACTTTATTAAATCTTCTAAAATCAATACACATTCTATAACCAACTACTACTCTTTGAGGAATAAGCTCATTATTCTCATTAGGCACAACAGTAATTCCTCCTTTCTTAGGGACACAGTGCACAAGACTAATTAACCCATCTACTATCAGCAATAGGATAAATAATACCAGCATCAAGGAGTTTCAATACCTCATTTCTTACCACATCCTTCATCTTAGGGATTAAACGACATTGATGTTCAACAACTGGCTTTGCATCAGGTTCCAAATTAATAGCATGTTGACATATAGTAGGAGAAATGCCCTTCAAATCATCAAGAGTATATCCCAAACCTCCTCAGTGTTTCTTCAGTATTACCAATAATCTTTCCTCTTCCTGTCCTAAAAGTTTAGAACTAATAATAACATGATATATTTTATTATCATCAATATAAGCATATTTAAGATCATCAGGAAAAGGCTTCAAATCGAAAAAGGGATCTTCCTTGGGTGGTAATGTGGTACCCAAGTCCTTCATAGGTAAATTGTGCTTAAGCATCTCCGGATGACAAAGAAAAATCACATCAATCTCATTTCTTTCCTGAATATAGACATCACTTCCGTGGTCCTCCATATATAGCTGCAAAGCATTGTTAGGAGCAAGAGCAATAGAGGCAAGTTGTTCAACTCTAAAATCCTCGTTAGGCAATTTAGTTTTATTAAGGAGCTTTAGCAAACTTAGAAAAATTAAACTCATAAGACTCTCCATCAAATTTAGTAAGAATTTTATCCTTCTTACAATCTATAATAGCACCGCAAGTATTCAAGAAAGGTCTACTAAAATTATATGACAAGTCTTACTAGCAGCTGAACCAAGTACTAGAAAATCAGCAGGATATTTAATCTTACCACATAAAACTTCCACATCTCTAACAATACCAATTGGAGAGATGGTCTCTCTATTAGAAATCTGAATAACTACATCAATTTCTTCAAGTTCACAAGAACCAATTTCATGCATAATTTCTCTATAAAGTTCACAGGGAGTAGCACTTGAACTTGCACCAATATCACATAAACCATAATAGCAATGATCACCTATTCTGACAGAAAGCACAAGAATACTAGTTTTCTTGGATTTACCAGGATGTGAATATTAGAAGCATCTTCACAAAAGATAATGTGTCCATCTTCTACATTTTTAATAACCAAATCCTTTACTATTGCTACAACAGGTTCAATAGTTATTTGTTCATCAGATTCTATTCTTTCTTTTTTTACTTATATTAACCACACTAGTTACAATAGATTTTTCCTTTACCTTTGAAAATGTACTTTCTCAATATAAGGTTCAGGCAAAACATGATCAACAATACAAAATTCAGTATTTCTAGCAGGAACACAATCAACAATATCTTTATAATGTGCATGATACTTGTTCCACTCCTTTTTAGGAACATCAAGATAAGAGGAAAAATCCTTAAAACAATTTGCAAGAATTTGAGAATCAAGACCATAAATAGCACTAGTATTACGAAAGTCATCAGTTCACATAAAAGATCCAATGCATTCATAAACATAATTTATACCTAACTTTCTTCCTTTATCATTCTCTCATCCTTTATTATTTTCCTGAATACGATCGAGAAGATCCCATTTAGATTCTTCCTTCATACATGTAAATGATCCAGAACAAGAAGCATCCAATAAATCCTTATCATGAAGAGAAAGCCTTGCATAGAAGTTGTTAATAACAATATTACTTGGAAGCTCATGAATGAGACATTTGAGCATTACTAACTTCAATCACCCCCACACTTGGGCAATATTCTCTCCATCTTGAGGCTAGAAATTATATATTTGATTCCAATGTTTATGAATCTCACTTGGAGGATAGAACTTAGAATAAAAGAGAGGTACAATTTCCTCCCATCCAATAGACCGCCCATTCTTCAGCATCTTATACCATTCCGCGGCTCTTCCCTTAAGTGATAAAGAGAATAACTTCCTTTGAACTTTGTCCATTGAAATACCTGCAAACTTGAACAACTCGCGTAATTCATGTATAAAGAGTAATTGATCACCCGGATGGACAGTTGCATCTCCTAAATAGCAGTTATTCATAACACGTTCAACAATTTACATAGGTATTTTAGAGGGATCCACTTGAGCATGCAGAGGTTCATCCACTACCGTAACAGTGGTAGTAGTAATCCTAAATAGGTAATCAAATGGAGACGTCTCCGTAATGAAATAAAGGAGTAAACAAAAATAAAAACAACACTTGCAGTAAAAATTTCCTTTACCAATTCCACTCTTCAATAGCGCTTCAGTCCCCGACAACGGCGCCAGAAAATAGTATTGATGACCCATAAGTATAGGGGTTGAAAGGACACGGATGTCGCCTAGAGGGGGGTGAATAGGCGATTTAAAACTTTTACGAGATGGGCTTAACAAATGCGGAATAAAACTAGCGTTTACTTTGTCAAGCCCAAAGCCTATATACTATGGTTCACCTATGTGCACCAACAACTTATTCTAAGCAAGAGTTCACCTATGTGCACCAACAACTTATGCTAAGCAATACAAGCAACTATGTGATAGCAAGATATATAACTTCAAGCACGATGGCTATCACAAGGTAAAGTGCATAAGTAAAGAGCTTGGGTATAGAGATAACTGAGGCACGCGGGAGACGAAGATTTATCCCAAAGTTCACACTCTTGCGAGTGCTAATCTCTGTTGGAGAGGTGCGGTGGCTTAGTGCTCCCGAACGCCACAAGAGGCTCACCTTGAGGTGTGGTTGCTTGATGCACACCAACGCCACAAAGGCCTCACCCCAAGATGCGGTACTCACACCACACACCGAACGCCACGAAGGCGCCTCACCTAAATCTCCGGTGACCCTCGCCACAAAGGCCTAGGTCACGGTTCCACTAAGGGATTTCCTTCGAGGCGGAAACCAGGCCTTACACAAAGATTGGGGCACGCATCCACAACTTAATTGGAGGCTCCCAACAAATCGCCACAAAGGCCTAGAATCCATCTAGGGTTCCAAGAACCCAAGAGAAACAACTTCCTTGCTTTCACCTCCACGAATCACCGTGGAGAACTCAAACCGATGCACAAAATGCAATGGCAAGAACACCACAAAGATGCTAAAGTCCTTCTCTCTCAAATTCCAACAAAGCTACAAAAGCTATTGGGGGAATAAGAGAGGAAGAACAAAGAGGAGAACACAAAATTCTCCAAGATCTAGATCCCAAAGATTCACTCACAAGGAGATGATTTGGTTTGGTCAAAGTGTGGATCTAGATCCCCTCAATCTTTCTCTCAAATAGATGCAAGAATCATGGGAAGGGGAGAAAGATCTCAAGCTTCAAAAAGTCAACAAAAATGGAGGAGAGAGGCTTGAGAGAGAGGAGGAAGAAGGAGACACTCAAGAAAGATGGGAGAGAAAGAATTAAAAGGGAGGCCCCCAAATTTCTGCCCGTTGGGGCTGCCTCGAC
>NC_061511.1:215220065-215359471 GCF_022539505.1 Lolium rigidum | reverse complement strand
TTCCTCCGCGTCCAGATCCGCCCGTGCCGCGACCACCGGGCCGACGACGACCGACCCGATGACAGAGGCATCGATGACGGTGGACCTCGCAGCGACCGCCGTAATGCTGGACTCTCCACCACCGCCTTCACCTCCAACCGCCTCCGCCGATGCAGCAACATCGACGGCCGCCAAGTTCTCCAGATCGTCCGCGCCAACTGCTACTCCCGCAGCTTCCATCGACACCGAATCGACTAGATCGGCGAGGCGAAAACCTAAACTACCGGTGGAGTGAGGGAGACGGAGAGGGAGAGGGTTTTTTTGGCGGAGAGATTCTCGGAGAGGTGGGGAACAGGGGGAAATGGCCGCAGATGTAGGAGACGAAGCTTTTATATGCGCCGACGCCTCCGCTCCCTCGCCTCGTAGCTTTACACGTCACCATAGCCTCCTCTCCCTTGCCACGTTGCTCTACAAGTCATCGGTTTAGGAGCTTTATGTTTGCCAAACATTACTTCAAATACATGATTAATATTTGTATTAGATTAGTATCATTATAAAGTGTTTTTCAATGTGAATCCAACGATACTATATACATATATTATAATCAAGATTTTGTTTCTCAAATTTTAGGGGAAAAGTTTGTATTGGCGCGTGCACCTTATCCCTAGTATCGGCACCTCCCAACCATGGGATCACCATGAATGTAAAAACCGACCTAGAAAAAGAAATCCAAAAAGGGTGGGGCACACCACCATGGACAAGTGTGCCAAATATTGGCCCCATCCAAGGTGGTTGGGTCTGTTTTAGGGCATGGTAGACCCATTTTGACCCTAAAACCCTAGTATCGGCACCTCCCAACCATGGGATCACCATGAATGTAAAAACCAACCTAGAAAAAGAAATCCAAAAAGGGTGGGGCACACCACCATGGACAAGTGTGCCAAATATTGGCCCCATCCAAGGTGGTTGGGTCTGTTTTAGGGCATGGTAGACCCATTTTTACCCTAAAACCCTAGTATCGGCACCTCCCAACCATGGGATCACCATGAAAGTAAAAACCAACCTAGAAAAAGCAATCCAAAAAGGGTGGGGAACACCACCATGGACAAGTGTGCCAAATATTGGCCCCATCCAAGGTGGTTGGGTCTGTTTTAGGGCATGGTAGACCCATTTTTACCCTAAAACCCTAGTATCGGCACCTCCCAACCATGGGATCACCATGAGATTAAAAACCAACCTAGAAAAAGCAATCCAAAAAGGGTGGGGCACACCACCATGGACAAGTGTGCCAAATATTGGCCCCATCCAAGGTGGTTGGGTATGTTTTAGGGCATGGTAGACCCATTTTTACCCTAAAACCCTAGTATCGGCACCTCCCAACCATGGGATCACCATGAATGTAAAAACCAACCTAGAAAAAGCAATCCAAAAAGGGTGGGGCACACCACCATGGACAAGTGTGCCAAATATTGGCCCCATCCAAGGTGGTTGGGTATGTTTTAGGCCATGGTAGACCCATTTTTACCCTAAAACCCTAGTATCGGCACCTCCCAACCATGGGATCACCATGAATGTAAAAACCAACCTAGAAAAAGCAATCCAAAAAGGGTGGGGCACACCACCATGGACAAGTGTGCCAAATATTGGCCCCATCCAAGGTGGTTGGATATGTTTTAGGGCATGGTAGACCCATTTTGACCCTAAAACCCTAGTATCGGCACCTCCCAACCATGGGATCACCATGAAAGTAAAAACCAACCTAAAAAAGCAGTCCAAAAAGGGTGGGGCACACCACCATGGACAAGTGTGCCAAATATTGGCCCCATCCAAGGTGGTTGGGTCTGTTTTAGGGCATGGTAGACCCATTTTTACCCTAAAACCCTAGTATCGGCACCTCCCAACCATGGGATCACCATGAAAGTAAAAACCAACCTAGAAAAAGAAATCCAAAAAGGGTGGGGCACACCACCATGGACAAGTGTGCCAAATATTGGCCCCATCCAAGGTGGTTGGGTATGTTTTAGGGCATGGTAGACCCATTTTTACCCTAAAACCCTAGTATCGGCACCTCCCAACCATGGGATCACCATGAATGTAAAAACCAACCTAGAAAAGGCAATCCAAAAAGGGTGGGGCACACCACCATGGACAAGTGTGCCAAATATTGGCCCCATCCAAGGTGGTTGGGTATGTTTTAGGCCATGGTAGACCCATTTTGACCCTAAAACCCTAGTATCGGCACCTCCCAACCATGGGATCACCATGAAAGTAAAAACCAACCTAGAAAAAGCAATCTAAAAAGGGTGGGGCACACCACCATGGACAAGTGTGCCAAATATTGGCCCCATCCAAGGTGGTTGGGTCTGTTTTAGGGCATGGTAGACCCATTTTTACCCTAAAACCCTAGAATCGGCACCTCCCAACCATGGGATCACCATGAAAGTAAAAACCAACCTAAAAAGCAATCCAAAAAGGTTGGGGCACACCACCATGGATAAGTGTGCCAAATATTGGCCCCATCCAAGGTGGTTGGGTCTGTTTTAGGGCATGGTAGACCCATTTTTACCCTAAAACCCTAGTATCGGCACCTCCCAACCATGGGATCACCATGAAAGTAAAAACCAACCTAGAAAAAGCAATCCAAAAAGGGTGGGGAACACCACCATGGACAAGTGTGCCAAATATTGGCCCCATCCAAGGTGGTTGGGTCTGTTTTAGGGCATGGTAGACCCATTTTTACCCTAAAACCCTAGTATCGGCACCTCCCAACCATGGGATCACCATGAAAGTAAAAACTGACCTAGAAAAAGCAATCCAAAAAGGGTAGGGCACACCACCATGGACAAGTGTGCCAAATATTGGCCCCATCCAAGGTGGTTGGGTCTGTTTTAGGGCATGGTAGACCCATTTTTACCCTAAAACCCTAGTATCGGCACCTCCCAACCATGGGATCACCATGAAAGTAAAAACCGACCTAGAAAAAGCAATCCAAAAAGGGTGGGACACACCACCATGGACAAGTGTGCCAAATATTGGCCCCATCCAAGGTGGTTGGGTCTGTTTTAGGGCATGGTAGACCCATTTTTACCCTAAAACCCTAGTATCGGCACCTCCCAACCATGGGATCACCATGAAAGTAAAAACCAACCTAGAAAAATCAATCCAAAAAGGGTGGGGCACACCACCATGGACAAGTGTGCCAAATATTGGCCCCATCCAAGGTGGTTGGGTTTGTTTTAGGGCATGGTAGACCCATTTTGACCCTAAAACCCTAGTATCGGCACCTCCCAACCATGGAGCATCCACTAGGTCTTCCAAAATATCTAAAAATGAAAAATATCTTCACACTCCATGATTGTTTGTGTTACATACCATGTCTGCAGAATTTGAGGTGATTTAGAGGAGGTTGAAAAAATCACTTGCTTAAAAAATGGGGATAAAATTATACCAAACGGTCCGTCGTAGAGCAAGTGATTTTTTCGACCATCTCTAAATCACCTCAATCTTTTTTATAGGCTCCCATGTATGTAATATCAATTATTAATAGAAAAACATTTAAAAATAAAGTTTACAAGAATATTGTGGGGTACACCATGGTTAGTTGCACCCAGACACCCGAAACATAGGGTTTTAGGCGAAAACATGCATTTTTTGGGCAAATCAGGTAGATGGGCATGCTAGGGTGAGGCCACACTTGCACATGCCTGCACCATTCCATCTACAAGAATTTTGGCCCCATCCAAGGTGTTTGAATCTATTTTACTGCAAGTTAGACTCATATTCACCATAAAACCCTTTTCGCCACATCCTAATTCAAAAATATTCATAATGATAAAAATATCATCACATTCCATGTTTATTTGTGTTACATACCATGTGTGAAAATTTTGAGGACATTTGGAGGAGGTCAAAAAATAGGTTGCTTCAAAAAATGGGGCTAAAGTTCCGAACGGATATGCATAGTAGCCTTTTTCAGCTACAAACTCACACACACTAGCATTTTTCAGGTACAAACAAAAACACACTTCCATTTCATCTGAAACCACATTTAATTTTTCATCCACACACAGAAACACACTTGCATGATATTTTGACATGACCACATCATTGGAATTAAAAAAACTATAGTTGTTTGATGATTTTTTTCAGCTGCAAACACAGTACCATTTTTTCATCTCGACATTTCCAATTACACACCTGACTAATTTGAATATGTTGCAAATAAAACAACTATTTGAAATGCTTGCATATTATTCCTACTACTAACCCAAACATTGCAACACACATTGTTGCTAGAAAGCAAATAATATTGTCCTTAGACTTCAACACTTTTCTCTGCATTTTCAATTGTATCTTCAAGGTATTTTCTTTGTCTTCATTTTCGTTCGCACCTTGTTGATCTTCTCGGATAGTTGCCCTATCACATATCTTTCTCTTCCTTTCCATTCACTTGTCAACCCACTCTACATACGCGCATGTATGTATTCCCCGAAAGAAAACATATCATATGAAAACATAGCATATAAATAATGTTCACACATGAAATTATATGGTTTGAAAGTATACCTCATATGGACAACCCAAAAACCGTCTTCCAGTGTCGTAACCGTCGTTGCAAACACGGCGAGCGAGGAACATCGAGTGGCCACACCTGTTCTTTGTGTTCTGCTCAATACCGTAGTACAATGGATCAAACTCATACTGCGGCAAAACATCAACAAACTGAACCATGCCTTCGTCATCATCCTATATTTCATCATATCAGATTATGGGTTATGGAAGAATTCTTTTAAAAAACGAGCAAATAATCGGGTACTAACGAGGCTCAACTAGGGTATGTGCTGCCGCAGTCTTCATCTTCCCTCTGTTGTAATGCACAACAGATATAAGCTTCGCCCATCCGTGGTCGCCGTCCATCGGATCCGCTCTACCCGATGAGTTCACGAGCGCGTGCAGCCGCCGATCACCCCCGCGGCGAGACATAGGTAACACAGACGAACCCTAATGGCGAGTTAGGGAACACTTTGTTAAATAGAAACGGCCCATCGAGTTAAACTTTATATTTAATTGGGCCGCCAACTCTATCGGCCCAAGACATGCTATACCCAACCACCTAAAGCTCAATGTCCACGCATGCAAAAAAACTTGTTGGTTTATTATTTTAACATCATTTAGGAAAGATAATTCTTTGTGTTATCACAAATTTGTAATGGAATCGAAAATATTACGATTTATTGTGAAACATTATAGGAAAGAATAAAACTATAGTACAGAGAACCAACATGAAAGCAAACAATAATATAGAAAAAATTGAAGAAAAAAACATGATACATAAAAGAGAAGCCACCCAGTACAAATCAACTTTAGAAGAATTGAGTTAATTGACTCATAAAAAGAGAACATAGTTCAGTACAAATCACTCGTAAAAACATAATAAACACAGTAATCCTTCCATGATTATTGAAGTTCAGCAAAAGAACATACAATTTCACATAAAAGAGAGAGGTGGTTCAAATAGTCGCGACGATTACATAGATTAGCACAAAAGACACCAGAGTGAACATATCCACCACTTTACAAACAGTAGGTTCATCGTCTGAAACTTAAACCCCTACATCTTACTGGAAATATATAAAAAAGTACGTGAAGTAATCACTCGATCACCTCCTTGATCACATCAACAGACATAAAAAGCATGCCCTCCATCTTAAAGAACAAACACAGGATTAACAGGCCAGCCAGCAAGTTATTCTTAACACAGAAGTCACTCCAACCCGACTTAAACCTGATTCTGCCATCAACGGATGTGTAGTAGACAGCATGGCTGTCATCATCATCCTCACCCCTCAGAAAGTAGATATCACCACTACGACGAACGTCAAGAACAGATACAATAGTCTTCGGGATACGCTGTGATATAATAAAAAAAACCACATCAAAAAGACAATCATTCAAAAATGAACAGAAAAAACATATATCAAGGAAATTACCAGTGCATTGGAAGCAACATCATATGTAGATAGGCGATGTACAAAAACACCGCCAAGGCCCAGACCACGGTCGTAAACACGGCTGTTGATATTGATGATCTCATAATTTTTAAGTTCAACAGTTTTTGAGATAAAGATGGATTTTGCATCTCCTTCAAAATAAAAAACCTGCGAGGAAAAAACAATGAGAGAAAAATCCATGAGAAAAAGAGCAGTTTGTTAAACACAAAGAACAAATGAACAAAAAAGTGACAGCAAATTACCTTTGAATAATTCCTTGGAGTAATCTTCAATGTCTAGTGCAGTAACAAACACATTTTCTTCTTCCTCTATGATATCAAATCTTATCTTCTCATTCAGATGCATATCATAATCGAGTGAGGAATTTCTTGTAGTCGGGACCGAAAATACGAGTCTTCTTGTCCATCTTGTCCAGCGAAAACCGTAAACACCCCTGTCCCCGGACTCAACGATCAAGGCATTACCGGTAGACTTGTTGATATACTTCCTAACATAGCAAGGGATGTTACGCAACAAAGTTCACATTAGTAATCTTCCAAACCTATTTTCCGTGCATAGCATATTTAGCTGCATGGCAAATTAAGATTGTGGATACTAAATAAAAATGCAAATCTGCTGGTTGTGTGAAGTGATCTCATTTCACATTGTCTACAGTACTGTCTACAAGCTAACACCACAATTTCCAGCAAAGAATGAAGCTAGCAAACCTAAAACAGCCTACCACCAAAATTTTCTTTATTCAAATATATGTGCTATAATACAAAACAATCAGTTCTTCTATCCACCAAAATGATACTGATGTATAACACACTTGTGATGTTTCTTCAATCTGAAAATTAAATGGGGAATGGATTCTAAATACACCAGTAACACAACAAGCATATCAAAATAACTTACAGAGTATTCTTCAAAGTTTGTACGCATAGTAATGCAGAAGAACTCTGGTTCCTTCAGCTTCATGTGGCAACCACCATCACGGTTTCCACAGATTGGACACTTCATCTAATATATGAATACAAAATTATTATAAATGATACAAATGGGCATATCTAAATTCATACAAGAAACCATATTCAACAAATGAACAACACTGTTGAGTACACTGGAAAAAAATGAAATAGCATAATTTTTCTGCATACCAACATCTGAATGCTTAGTTTACTACATTGTTCATATTGTTACTCAAATAAATCCTAAACCATTATGAAGTGCAAAAAATATATATTAGACTCAAACCCTAAAGTAACAATCTAATTAAGAATTCATGCAGACCATAATTACTAGAAAGAAATGCGAGACCACAATTTAAAATGGTTATAAGTGATGCTATAAAAAAAATATTCAAACATACATAATCCCATTAAGAGTAAGAGGAAAAGTAAGAGGAGAAGTTTTAGGATTTTTCTCATCTTAAACAGACATGCTGCATACAGAGAACAGCTCCATTAGGACCCAGCATAAATAATAGGGATAGAAAAGTAGGGGAAACTAATACATAGACAAAGACAAAAAAACAAGTACGAGAAAAGGACCACACCAGTAGGACCGCACAGCATGTGCACATACAAAAAAAGGACTTCCAGATCTGGGTGGTGGATAGAAAAGGAAAGAAAAAAAGAGGACTTCCTCTGACAAGGAATTGATGAAATGCCTCACAGTCACTAGATCCAGTAGTAAAACCGTCAGATCTGCTTGGATTTACCTTGTTCCCTTCTCTGCAACCGCCGGTTCAGACGGCCACCTCCACAAGCTCCGACGTTGACCAGGAGAGGAGAAGAACAGTCGACACGAGGGGATGGAGAAGAACCGACCGGTCCAGGGTTGGGAGGCTTGAAGCAGAGTTAAATATGAATGGCCCAACAAAACGAAAGACAAGGCCCGACGGTAAAAAAGCCCAGTAAACACGCAGTAACAAATAAACCCAACCCAAAAGCCTGTCCCCGGAGCCCAACCCACGAGGTAATGATGAAACATTTGTTGAATTAATGTTTATTTGTCATTTCTGTTTTATTTACTGAATAATGGCTAAACCTTCAAAATATTTCAAAAACTTCAGCTCGCCACGTTAACTGTTTACGTGCATAATTAATTAGTAGTGCTGATTGTAGTTACATGTAGACGTGAAAAGCTATTGATTTTATCACGGTGTACAGATATGCATGCTCACTACTTAGGCCACCATTGAATGCAACTTAACATGGAAAAATCTTCGTGTACAAGCTATAAGAGTTGCCATTCAACATAAGATGATGCATGAGTCCACTGCTGATGCATGAGTCCACTGTTGATGCCGCCAGTACATATAATGGTAACAGTTCTTGTACTACCTGGATTGGAAATTACATGCTAATTATAAAGTGCTACTTTTGTTGAATTATGTAAGTAGGATAGCTTATAGGCACTCACTTGTTGTTAAGTTTGCATTTCTTGCTGCGTCGGTTGTGACCTGGCTCTTTGCAAGCCCCGCACTTAATTTTGTGCTCGTCATACGATAGAGGTCTTCCATTTTTAGACTTGGGACGATTGTCATCATCTGAATTATGTGTACCTTTGCTCGATACTTTAATAGGATCCTGGACCTTAACCATGTTTCCTTCTCGGTCCTCCACATGTTCAACTGCTAATGAGCTTAGACAAATAGGAACAGCACCCACCGTACCCTCCTTGTCGTACTCAACCGCCTTTGCTATCACGTCCTTTAAAGCGTCACGTAGCTCGAGCCCAAAGTGTTGGGTGTTTGCATGCTGCATGCATAGCTTGCGAGGATAACACACCGACCTTGCTATATTCAATTCTATCCACTGTACCGACCAACCTACTCCAAACATATCACTCGTTCGCCTAGCGAGGCAGTCCATTTCTTGCGTCTTTTGATAACCGACGAAGAACACAACACTTTGGAATTTCAGATATTTGCAGAACACATAGAACATGGAATATATGTTTGCAAGGGAGTCCTTTTCAAATCATTCTCCTGCAGCTGCACTTTATAGTTTCTTTAGGATTTCCCGGTGCATATTCCACGGTGAACTGCCTCTTTGGTTTATTATGCCATGCCACGACAAAAGTTTCGGACCCACATCCCGGCTTTCTTTACAAAGTCACTATGCCGCCAACCGACCTCAAATCGAGCTGTAATATATAGAAGTTTGCCGGGGTAAACACGTGGGTAGCAAATACCTCCGGATCCACTGCAGCTTGTTACGGGCACGAGTAATGTACGTGAGGCCGTCCGAGTCATCATGCGCCTCGTTCTCACGGATGCGGGTAATGCAATTCTCATAGTGCAATATCATGTCCACCAAAGTCATTTCTCCATCAAGGTGCGGGTGAAGGCG
This sequence comes from Lolium rigidum, assembly GCF_022539505.1. Taxonomy (NCBI): domain Eukaryota; kingdom Viridiplantae; phylum Streptophyta; class Magnoliopsida; order Poales; family Poaceae; genus Lolium; species Lolium rigidum. The sequence continues at coordinate 215,350,143 of NC_061511.1, read as the reverse complement.
AGGAATTCAGACTTTCACTCCGCTGGTTGCTCTTCATACCAAGCCAAAAACCCTCTGTCAGAAAAGCTGCAGCCCACAGGTGCCTCTTCCTGTACATCCTCCTCAACCAAATTTCCGTGTTCTCCGTCTTCCATCTTTTTAAAAAAGCCTGCCATCTCTGGCTCAAATTCGGCTATGGACGTGCTATAGTACAACATAGACCGGAACTCGCCCAACGACTTGTGAGTCGAGATGGATCTTCATATTTTTTTCAACATGCCAAGAACATATGCGGTGCCGGACATCGGGAAATACGGTGCGGATTGCCCTAATCATCGCTGAGTCGGCGTCCGTAATTACACTCAAAGGCTTCTTCGACACATTGCCTTCGGAAATGTTTGCAGCAACCACACATAAGTTTCTTCTTTCTCATCTCGAAACTATGGCACAACCAAAAACCGTAGTCCTACGGTGATTGTTCGGACCAACAAAAGGTATGAATGGCATACGGTAGCGATTCATCTTGTACGTGCTTGTCAAACACAAGCACATCTCCATAGTCCTCATAGTCCCGTACGGTATCGCGAGTCACACCAGAACATTCTCTTCAGTCGTCCTTCTTCATCTAAGTCATAGTCGAAATAAAAACTTGGGTCCTTCTCCTTTCTGCTGATCATAATTCCTATGGTCGTGGCAGCATCACCCTTCGCAAGTAGTTTCCTCTTTTCCTTGCCGCAAAGGTTGTACAGATCCCGTCGGACGTACCCAACGCCGCCATACCATCCACTTCTGCTAATCATGGAATCCATTATGGTGTGCTTCCTAATACCTGCAGCTCCCATAGCTAAGATCTCAGCCTTCGATGATCTCTGATTTTTCTATGCGACCAAAGAAAAGGTGTTTCATCCGCTCTTGCTAACGTATGATCTGTGCTTGTCATCAAAACTATCAACATACCGGACACCAAGTTTTTCAGTCAGCTTCACAGTCATCTGCGCCTCACAGTTGCATCGAGACAGTGGTCTGAGCCTCCGGCTATGTCCCTCTTCGGTTATCAACTTTGGATCACGCTCACCTTCCCTTGAACACAAAAAACGCCTGTAACGCCTATGTTTCATTTTTTTTTTGCTATATCTGACCTTATCCAATCTGATGCTGAATCCATTATCGTTGGCATAGCTGTTGTAGAATTCGAATGCAGCTTCTTCACTAGAAAAAGTCATCTCCTTTATCATCATGTACAACTCTATCGTATCCTCTGCCTAACAAGCTTGACTGAGGTTCGCATCATCACCATCATCAACATGGGACTGTCACATAAAAACATAGCAATCAAACTCTAATTTTTTTATGTGGCTATTAAAAAATTGGTTTCCACAAATAATTAACCAATACGTACCTCGTTGCTCTTCGACGGCTTTGCCTCCACATAATGTTTGCCAACTACTGACTCATCATAAAAACAATTCTCCACGACGGATTCACCATAATAGTCATACACATTTTCAAGTCCAAAAATTTCCTGCAAAAATTAAAGACAACAAGTAAATGTACCTCATTACTGTTTCCCACTTTTTAATGGTAATCCCATTTCATTGCATATCAAATAACAATTACACTCCATGTACCTCATTGTTGTTTTCCTCCAACGCAACATCATCACTAATATCTCTCTCATAATCATTGTCAATGTCGTCCATCTACATATTCAATGATAACATGACAATGTTAAAACATTTATCCTTCTGCATTTGATTTCCATGAAAAAAATTGAATATATCAAATACACTTACATTAATAATTGCTTCCATCGCATGCTCTGAGCTCATGGAATTATCTGACCTTGAACCAACGAAAAAATTCTCCCTCCCTGACAAAGATTCATTACCAAGCCCCGTTCTAGAATTATCTGACTCATCTCCATGAACTCCAATTCCAGGAACCTTCTCTACCTCACAAACAACAGACATCGTCTCATCCATTTCCTAGCTACAACAAAAATCACAAATTCAGTACGTACGCATCAAATTCTTTCACAAGTTAAAATGACCCAACAAGAGGTGAGTTATCATGTACGTACCTACCAATCGATCGATGCGCCGGCCGGAGTAAACCTACACCCACCACAGGGGTCGATCGATGCGTCCGAGGAGGAAGAAGCCGCTAGGCCACGCTCAAGGGCAAGAGGAGCCGGCCCTAACCCTAGCCGCGCTCGCCAACACTTATCTGGTTGGAGTGATCAACGGCGACGGCGGAGACGGCCGGCGCGCCAGCGGAAGATCCCACCCGGGAGGAAGAGGAACCCTACCCCCACCAGCTCGGTTGATGCGTCGGGCTCGCGCTAGGGTTCCAACGAGGAGTAAAATGCTCACGGCGATCGCGGCAACAGAAGGGGACGTGCACGACGGCGGAGACGGACGGCGCGCTGGCGGCAGATCGATCCCTCCCGAGAGGAAGATCAACCCTACCCCCACCAGCTCGTGCTCGCGCTAGGGTTTCCGACGACGGAGGAGTACAACTTCTTCTCACGACGATCGCGGCAACAGAAGACACATGCACGACGATCGGCGAGTTTTAAGCGCGGATTAGATCTTAATTAACTGCTCACGTGATCACCTTTTTTTTAAAACGTGACGTACATATACCGTATCCATACATATGGGTATACACGGGCTGGATATGGGTTCGGGCTAGCCCAACGCTTAAAAAAAAACTCAATATGACCCCTCAACTTCACTTAGGGGGGAGCACCGAAGCATCCCTCCTAGTACCACATATCTACTACACAAGTGTACAATCAATTGTGACAAGCCATACCATATCACTCGCAACAATATTTGAATTTCGACAAAAGGAATTCTAAGTGAAAATTTTGAACATTTTGTGAGCAGAAATACATTTTAAACATGACTAATGCGTGCATTATAGTTTTTTGAACTCATTTTGCGGTTTATAGCTTTAGGGCGACGTAGAGGCACGCATATATTTCTGCAAAAAAAATGAAACAACACCATATATATCTAAGTATCTTGTGAAACATGTGCTGCGGGAATGTTGAAGCTCCAGCCAATGGTTGATACATGCACGACAGAAAACCCGATATGAGACACTTAAAACCGCACAATTTGAGCAGACGATCCAAGTTGAATGTGTAATATTGATAATTTGAACTAACATGACAGATAAATCCTTGGATTCAACATTTAGTGAAAATGTATTCAATAAAATAGTTGGATTAGGAATAGTGTAGCTCCATGCATGTTTTTTCTTGCACACACTTAGGGATAATCCCTACATAGGACTCCTAGAACTGAATTTCAACAACTTATCGTAATTGTTCGTGTGGTATTATGGTGGATTATGTGTGTGCATTGAGAGTGGTGATTCTCCTTTGCACGAGAGGTCCTGTGCATGTGAGAGCCGTTGATTTGGTGCTTCTAGATTCATGCCACAATGTTTCATCAAGTTCTATTGAGTTTCCGTGAACCGTAGTGAAAGAAACACCAAAAAAAAGATGACCCATGTTAATCAGATCCATGTATCCATGTTTTCTCCATGGCTTGTATTTTAGGATGAAGAATAGTTTGTGGCCATCAATAGGGTGCCGAAAGCCAAATTGACCATGTAAGCACAATTTCGTTTTCAAGAGGTTGAGCAATTAAAACCACGATCGATTAAGCAAATATATGTAAGAGCTGATGTGCTCTCTCCTGGCCAAGCACAAAAAAATCTCGTGCACTGATACTGAACATAAAGGCGTAGAATAGGAGAGCAACCCTGACTTGTTGCCATCGCATATGTGTCAGTCTTTTTTGTTGTTGTTGAGGGAACTCCATATGTGTCAGTTAGCAGCATATGTGTCAGTTAACTCCAGGTCTATTGCACGCTCAGGCTGAGCTCAAACCACTGGAGTGTAGGCTGGAAGAGTAATGCTACATCTAAGGGCATGTTTTACAAAAACAAATCTTACGGACACCCACATACACAGCAGATTGGAAAAAAAAAAACAGGAAGGATAGAAATCACCACCAACTGCAGGCTCCACGTCAGTCCGTAAGGGCTGCACGTAAGATCCATTCCGTAGGTGTAGGATTATTGGGGCTGGAATGATGGATGGTGTAGGAAACAGAGAGAGATAAATAATTAGTTTATAATGAATTAATGGGCCAAGCCCATCTAGAATCACCATGCGTGTGATGCTTATAAACCATCACTAATGAGCGATGGGTAGGCGCTCCACTTTCATTTGGACATGGCCACAGGGCCCAGTTCGGGAACGTCGTATCTCTGGTTCTCCTCTGTCCATAGGTACCGCCAAGGCAGGGACCACCTACCCATCGCTCGTTAACGATGGTTTGTAGGCATCGCTAACACGCGAACTTTAATTGGGCTTGGTCCATATGGTTCGGTTGTTTCAGGAACGCTAAAGATGTACGCACCGCGTCCTGTTCCGTAAGAAGAACCTACATAGTTGAACAAAAATTCTGATTCGAAATTTGTTCAGATTTTAAATTTTCCAAATTCAAAATTTCTTTAGATTTCATATTGGAAATTTACTTAGATTTCAAATTTGCCCAGATTCGAAATTTGCTTAGATTTAAAATTAGCTCAGATTTGAAATTTGCTTACTTTGAAATTTGCTCAACTTTCAAATTTCCTCGAATTTTAAAAATATGAAATTTGAAAATTTTGCTAAAAAAAGTTCAGAATTTTCAAAAAACGATAAATGAAACAAAAAAACAGAAAAACGAAAACCGACAGAAACCCGAAGAAATCATAAAAGAACCATAAAAAACATGAAGTAGAAATTTCTAGAAGTTTCCTAAAACCGAAAAAGATCTGGACAACGCAAATGGGCCACGGCCCAGCAAGGTCTCGCTGCGTGCGGAGCGTATTAGCTCCCGCACTGCAGCGATGAATAGGTTTCGCCGCCAAGGCGCCAAAGATGGTGTATATGAGACTCCCTCTGATCGGATTAAAGCGACACAATGGTAGCAATGGCATCACCTATGCATGTACGTGTCGCGTTGATTAAAATCGATTGGAGGGAGTATCATGTATGGCATCTCCGTGAGCTTTTCAAACAGACACAACATGCTAGTTTTGCAACAAAAAAACATGCCAGTTCTTTTTTTTTTTTGCGGGTGAAAACATGCCACTTCTTGACTTGTCCAAATCATCATCCAAAAAGAACTTGTCAAAATCATTTGATCAAGTGCTTTAGGCCAGTTTTTTTTTTTAAAACGTACGCTGTACACAGTACACTCTACAGCGCCAGCTTTAAGTGGAGAGCAGTGCTCGCCTACGTTGCCACTGCACTGCCCGTTTTCCCGTACACATGTTTGGAGACAAAAACGCACCGGCGGCTAGTTTAATCGTGTGTGGTTGCTTCAAGTAGTGAACACGCCACGCAGGACTGATTAGTCTCACCAACCTGTAGGGTAGGGGTCCGTCCGACCAATCGAGGTACCCGACTCCTGCACCAGGACAAAGTTTTTCAATGATTCTGTGCGATACCATGCACGCTCCATAGTAGACATCCTTTGCGTCCATGCCACTACTTTCCTTAACGGTTAATGTTCCCACTGCACCAGAGATACGACGTTCCCTGCATAGTGCCATTATTGGCTCCTGCGTAAAGACGTTATATACTTTTAACTGAGAACTAAGTTCGTGTTCAGTTAAGTTCGAGATATCATTCGGTTGCATCGTGATTCATACATATGAGTAGTAAGGTAAATATATAATTAAGAAAAAAAATTAGCTGTAAATGAAGATGCAACAAAGGAAACATCTATAAACTGTTAAATTTGTTTCGTACTTCGTTCTAGTCATGGGTTACAATTGAAATATGATAACATCATCGGACTGAGAGCTAGTCACACCCATTTTCTTTGCACCTGGTCACCCCAGGTCCCTTGATCTTTAGGTGTGGGTGTCAACCAATTTGCCGGGATTCTCGACGAAATGCACATGAACTTCAAATTCCCGATGATGGTATCTTGAACCGTTGAACCCCGATCTAAACTAAACACAAACATGTGTGCGGCTAGGGTCCACATGCTAGTGGTTTGCGCTACCAGTAAGCTCACCCCTATAGCCATTTTCCTACACATCTAGAGAAAGCTGAGGCGGGCACCGACAACTAGGCCTGTGATTTGTGTCCGAATATAGAACACCCCCGAGTGAGTGCTAGGACCATACGATCAGAACAGGTTACTAAGTATGGTTCTTTTGCAAAATGTTTGCCTACATTTGGTCAAATTTGTCAAACAGCTTCAGTGTTCAATTTAGACCACGTTTTACCAGTTGGGGTTATAAATGACAGGGATTTGAAATTCAGATCACCTCTAAAAATTCAAGGTGTAAAATAGATATTTTATACCCCCGAAAACCAGAAAGTTCTTTCTTTTATTAGTGAAAAACCACATACAATAGTTTTACAAGACTCTCGCGTGGGGACGTGGCGCACCGAGCTATCGAGGGGCGCGAACCCGGCCGAGACGGCCTGGTGGGTGGGAAATGGAGCCCGAGGTGTCCGAGGAAACCTGCAGCGTACTACACTGGACTTGGATACGTTGGTAATCATCGATGGCAACGGCAGCCACGAAGCGAGTCGATCGAGTGCGTCGGGAGACGCGCACTCCGTGATTCTGGACCGGACGCATCATGGATTCATGGGTGGCATCCCTGATGTGATACGGTACGTACCTGCCGTATCAGCATAACGTACATACACGTACGACCTTGTTCCAAGAGGACGAGACGATGGTCGGATTCAAATACGAATCGACCGATGATATGCATATACGCACGGGCCCTCGAGATGGGATCCAGCAGCGGCCGGGTCACGTGAAACCGGCACCTGGAGAGCGTCTCCCCACGTACCGCTCCAAGCCTCCATACGAATTCATACTCGTCGGTTGGAGGAGAAGATGACGAAATATGGTGGAGCAGCAACAGCCGCTACTACCAACCTGCATTTAGAGCATCTCCACTCGTCCCCCCGACGAGGCCCCCGAGCGACGTTTTTTCCATCCGGACGGCGAAATTCGGCCCAGTCGCGCCCCCGGTTCCTCGTTTTCGTCCGGATTTGACCCTTCATCCATCCGGCGAGCCCACGCCATCCCCGGCCCCCGGGCGCGCTCGGGACTCCGGACGAAGCTAAACCAACCGCCCACGCCCACGTGTCTCCTCTTTCGTTCGGATTCCCCGAGCCATCCTCTTTTTCCCCGAGAAACGCCGCTTGGGGAGCACACGACTGGGAAACTACTCCTCCCCACGCCAAATCTTCCTCCAATCCGGACGAAAAATTCGCCGGATTTGGACGTGGGGAGCGCCAACGAGTGGGGATGCTCTTACTGCCCCGACGTAGGTATTCCTCCGAGCAATATGGAGCCGCCATTACTCCAGCTATGCGCCCGTGCTCACCCAAAAAAAGCGAATCGTTCCTTCTTCGTTTGAAAACGGAAATTTTGTCAAAAGAGACCACCTGCCCCAATTCATTGACAAAAAAGACCACCTCTGAGAAAAATTGGCAAAAAGGACCACCTGCTGGGTGGCGGCAGGGCCCCCAGCCGACACGTGGCGTTTGCCGCCGGAGGGAGGGGCGGCAGGGACCCGCCGCCGCACCAGGTGGCGGCACGTTACCGGGCGATGTCGCCGTCCGTCGCGCCGTCAGCTGGCCGTTCGCCTGGTGGGCCATGCCGCCGGACGCAGCGGCGGCAGGACGACGTGGAGATGCCTCCACAGCCGGTGGCGGCAGGCCCCGCCATCCACCACGCGCGCCGACGACCGCGCCCAGAATCTGGCGTCGTGGCTCCCGACAAGCATCTTCCGGCCGGCAGCATCATTGCACTGATTTCCGAGATTAACGGCGCTGATTCCGAGGCTGCTTTCCCGCTCGAATATTTCTGCATGCGGTGACTTTTAGCTGATTGATTCGATTTCGAGGCTGAGTGAGCTAATTTTCGTGACTGCGTTGAGTGCGAGGCTGACTGAAGTTTGCTACATATTAATTCGGATACTGTAAGAGATGCGAGTTCTGTACACGCTATACATGCATTCAGCCTCTTCTATTTAAATCGCTCACACCCTCACTCTGAGCTCTCACAGTCTACGCGCGTACTCACTCTGACACTCACACTCACACTCAGCTCGCTCACAGTCACACTCACACTCTCACGCTGTCACTCTCAGCTTGGTCACACTCACACTCACACTCTCATTCTCAGCTCGCTCACACTCTCACTCTCAGCTCTCTCAAGTATTATGTGTACGGTGCAGGAGCTGATTTAGCTGCAGAAAAGATATATCAAGGTAAGAGTTTAACAAGCAGATCTATTATATTTTATTTATGTACTTACAACGTAATTAGGTATGTAATATAATTAGTCTGTGTCATTAGTGCATGTGCTGCGGTTGCATGCATAGACAGGGTTAAAAAAATGTTAGGACATAGACTATTATTTTATGTGTTGCGGTTGCATGCATAGACACGGTGAACATTAGTAGTAAATAATGATCTTTTCTAAATAGACTAAGTAATGGTGCATAGACATGGTTAAAAAAATGTTAGGTTATAGACTATTATTTTATGTGCTGCGGTTGCATGCAGACACGGTGAACATTAGTAGTAAATAATGATCTTTTCTAATTAGACTAAGTAATGGTGCATATTAGGATTTAGCCCGAGCTGAATATTTTTCGTTAACTGTGGCGTTTAATTAGGGAAGCCTAGTAGTCGTGCTTTGACCCACCCTTTGTGAGCTGTAGAAAATTTCATGCATATCATCCAAAGAAAACTGCCCACTAACTGCGCGCTTAATCTGCATGCATTGGCTCAGCATCAATTCTCCATCAGAACCGCATGCGGATCCTACTCTTTTCACACCGGGGGAAGGGATATGAATACTAGAGAATCTTTTGTAGAGGGGGTACTCCCTAATTAATCGTGACGGTAGTTAATGCAAACACGCCTAAAATAGTCTGTGTTTAGAAACATCATATTTTGCCAGGCGCGCCGGTTAATCTGTACCGGAGGGAGTAGTAAATAATAATCTCTTCTAATTAGACTAAGTAATGGTGCATCTTAGGACTAAGTGGAGTAAGTAATTGTGTTGTGTTATGATTATTTAAAAATGTTAATGACATGTTAAATATTATTGTGTTGTAATCTAATATAATTATAAAAATATTGTGCGGTAGGTACGATGGAAACTTTGTTAGTGTTTTATGGAGACGTCGTACGCGACGTAATTTTCTCGAGTGTCGATGTGTCGCTGCTGCGACTCGATGAAAGTTGTAGTGACGAGACATGGTCAATAGAGAATTTTTGGATGTTAGAAGATGCATCCGAGCACGGTTTGGACGTGAGATGCGTGGGAAGAAGATGACCGTTCAGTGCTCTCATCGTTGTAGGAGGAAATGATGGGACACCTGCCCGTTGGGGTTTGCGGGAGGTAAAGAGTGATAGAAATTGGGGTACGTACATGAGGTTTGCAAGCACACTGGTGCTGCTATGTACGGAGAGCCCATGGTGTATGTTCAGTTTATATCGGGTGATGATGGTGCCGGAAGCAGTACCGGCGCTGGTGAAGAGGAGATGGCCATCATCACAGGACCGAGCACCGTTCAGTCGGAGCATTTGGCCCTGACTGCAGCAGGCATGATAGGCCAATCAGAGCAAGCGGCACTAACTGCAGGCCATAGCACCGGCCCATCGGAGCATATGGTCGCCCAGTTTGCTGCCGAGCCAGGATACTGGTCCGCGTTCGTTGATATTAGCGAGCGTGTGGAGGGACTGCCGGAGGCATTGGACGATGACGCTCGTTCTTCTTCGTCTGAATCCTCCTCGGACGAAGAAGGTGCCGGTCCTTCCCGGAGGGCGGTTGCGGCACCAATGGACCCTGAGTTCTTAAAAACAATGACCATCAGCAATGAATTCCACTCTGTTCCAGGCCTAGGGGAAATATTTCATGCCGAACTTATCTGAAAAATCAACCACCTCCTTCACCTTCGCAAGGCGGCCGCACCAACACCTCTCTGCTCTCACCCCCGGTGGCAAGCTTGCATTCTTCCCCTTCATCGGCCTAAAATCCTGGTCCGAGCAAGGCACACTCATACTCACTCCAATATTTTGCGCACGAAACTGAGACGCGGAGAAGGCAAACTTGATCCTGCTGTTTCGATTTTTATGCGGGGAAGCCGACTTATATAGCCTTCAATTAGTGTGAGCAGTACCAAAAAATTAGTGCAGAATGTCTAATTGCTGTATCCGCACAGAATTCCTACGCAAATAGGCTGCTTTCGGTGGTTAATTTGCTGTATCGAGCGAGAATCTCCGACAGCTTTACGTCTCGTCGCTGCGAAATCGGACAAATGGAAATCGGTGCCGGTCGGCGTCGGCCGCACCGCGGTCGGGCGATTTTCCCGCTCGAGGCCACCGGGCCATGTGCATGGCGGGGCCTGCCGCCACCGGGGTTGGAGGCATCCTCCACGTCGACGTGCCGCCACGCCGTGGGGCGGCATGGCCCACCACGCAAACGGCGGGCTGACGGCGAGCACGGCCGGCTGACGTGCCGCCACAGCCTCTGGCGGCGGGGCCCTGCCGCCACAGCCCCTGGCGGCAACCGCCACGTGTCGGCTGGGGGCCCTGCCGCCACCCAGCAGGTGGTCCTTTTTGCCAATTTTTCTCAGAGGTGGTCCTTTTTGTCAATGAATTGGGGCAGGTGGTCTCTTTTGACAAAATTTCTTGAAAAGGAGGCAGTAGGAGGCTAGGAGCACGGTGTGGGGTTCACCTCAATTGGCACGCTCCAAACCGCAACCACTAAAAATGCCACTCCCTCCGTGAACAAATGTAAGATGAAATGTTCTAGATAGTGTTAAAGTAATCTACTATCTCCGTTTCAAGAAATAAGGCGCACACGTATTTCAAGACAAATTTTGATCATAAAAATTGAGCACCAAAATCTTGATTATATTATATGTAATTAGTATCGTTAGATTCGTATTGAAAAGAACTTTTCAATGATATTAATTTCATACAAACAATATTTATCTATTTAAAGTAATTCTTGGTAAAATAAAAAATACGTAAAACGAGAACGCCTTATTCGAGGTAGTAGATACAAACTAAAATAACTGATTTTTTCGATAAAGGGAATATATTAATATCAAAAGATACCAATTATATTCAGCGTCTGCAACAATGCAACACCCTAATGGCAGTACAGATGCACACAGCCAAAAAAAGATAAAAGAAAACTAAGAAAGAAAAGTCACGCTATAGTATTCCAGGCCTAGCAACAGTAATACATCCACCCCTAGACAACACCTGAAATACAGACTCTTCAAAAGCGACGTCTCCAAGAAGGGAACAGTGCACCAACGCCGTCGTCGCCTGATCAAAGGTCTTAGGTTTTCACCCTGAAGATAGTCTCCGCTCTCAAAATAATTGCCAGACACAATCAGTTAAGGTCAGACCTTGGGTTTTCACCCTGAAAGGTAGGATTCACCTGTGCTGCCGCTCCCACTTTCATACCACTGCTGCAAACCCGGAACACCAAGCAAGTTCCTCAACATCGCGGAGACTTGAACCTTCTTTAGCTAATCCCCCAATCCCGCCTTCATGAAATTCTGTGCTTCTAACTTCACCATGGACCAAAGGCTCTTGATGTCAACACAGAACAGAGCTTCGCGCCGCTCCCTCTAGAACCAAACGGTCGGAATAAAAGCATGGGTGCGTGATGTCTACGGGTGCTTCTATTCTTGTAGACAGTGTTGGGCCTCCAAGAGCAGAGGTTTGTAGAACAGCAGCAAGTTTCCCTTAAGTGGATCACCCAAGGTTTATCGAACTCAGGGAGGAAGAGGTCAAAGATATCCCTCTCAAGCAACCCTGCAGCCACAAAGCAAGAAGTCTCTTGTGTCCCCAACACACCTAATACAATAGGTGCACTAGTTCGGCGAAGAGATAGTGAGATACAAGTAATATGGATGAGTGTGAGTGATAATAGCAATCTGAGTAAAATATGGCAGCGAGTAAACATTCAACTAAACAGTAAACAAACGGAGATTCGATGCTTGGAAGCAAGGCCCGAGGATCCTGCTTTCACTAGTGGTCACTCTCAACAATGATCACATAATAGGACTACTCTACACCCTCTTGTTGGATGATGAACATCATTGTGTAGGATTACACGAACCCTCAATGCCGGAGTTAACAAGCTCCACAATATTCAATGTTCATATTTAAATAACCTTAGAGTGCAAGATAGATCAACACAACCAAACCAAGTACTAACATAGATGCACACTTCTACCATCACACTATGAAAGGAGGAATAGATCGCATCAATACCATCATAGTAATAGTTAACTTCATAATCTACAAGAGATCACAATCATAGCATAAACCAAGTACTTCATGATGCACACACTGCCAACATTACATCATGGAGGAGGAATAGACTACTTTAATAACATCACTAGAGTAGCACATAGATGATATTCAACTTGATCACAAAGAGAGAGAGATGAACCACATAGCTACAGTGGAGCCCTCACCCCGGGGGTGAATTACTCCCTCCTCATCATGGAGGCAGCGATGGCGGTGAAGATGGCGGTGGAGACGGCGGTGGAGATGGCTCCGGGGGCAATTCCCGTCCCGGCAGGGTGCCGGAACAGAGAGTTCTGTCCCCCGAATTGGACTTTCGCGATGGCGGCGGCTCTGGATGGTTTTCTCTGTTTTCGTCGAACTCGTCGATGTTTTTAGGTCAGGGACGAATATATAGGCGGAGAGGCGGCGCAAGGAGGCGGCTGGGGCCCCCACACCATAGGCTGGCGCGGCCAGGGGGCCACCCGCGCCGCCTTATGGTGTGGGCCCCCTGCTGCCCGCCTCCGACTCTCCTTTGGTGTTCCGGAAGCTTCCGGGAATTCTAAGACTTTCGGTGTTGATTTCGTCCGATTCCGAAAATATTTCCTTACTAGGATTTCGAAACCAAAAACAGCAGAAAACGAGCAACCGGCCTTTCGGCATCTCGTCAATAGGTTAGTTCCGGAAAACGCATAAATATGACATAAAATGTGAACAAAACATGTCGGTATTGTCATAAAACAAGCATGGAACATCGGAAATTATAGATACGTTGGAGACGTATCGGCATCCCTAAGCTTAGTTCCTACTCGTCCTCGAGTAGGTAAACGATAAAAGATAATTTCGAGGTGACATGCTACCAACATAATCTTAATCATACTATTGTAAAGCATATGAGATGAATGCAGCGATTAGAAACAACGTAAATGCAATGAGTAAACAATTGAATCATATAGCAAAGACTTTTCATGAATAGTACTTTCAAGACAAGCATCAATAAGTCTTGCATAAGGGTTAACTCATAAAGCAATAAATTCATAGTAGAGACATTGAAGCAACACAATGGAAGATTAAGTTTCAGCGGTTGCTTTCAACTTGTAACATGTATATCTCATGGATAGTTGTCAATGCAAAGCAATATAACAAATGCAATAAGCAAGTATGCAAGAATCAATGCACAGTTCACACAAATGTTTGCTTCTTGAGGTAGAGAGAGATAGGTGAACCGACTCAACAATAAAAGTAAAAGAATGGTCCTTCAAAGAGGAAAGCATCGATTGCTATATTTGTGCTAGAGCTTTTATTTTGAAAACATAAAGAGAGCATAAAAATAAAGTTTTGAGAGGTGTATGTTGTTGTCAACGAATGGTAGCGGGTACTCTAACCCCCTTGCCGGACAAACCTTCAAAGAGCGGCTCCCATTTTATTTTATTTTTGGATGGCACTCCTTCCAACCTTTCTTTCACAAACCATGGCTAACCGAATCCTCGGGTGCCTGCCAACAATCTCATACCATGAAGGAGTGCCTTTTTATTTTAGTTTTATTATGATGACACTCCTCCCAACCTTTGCTTACACAAGCCATGGCTAACCGAATCCTTCGGGTGCCGTCCAACAATCACATACCATGGAGGAGTGTCTATTTTTGTTAATTAATTTGGGACTGGGAATCCCATTGCCGGCTCTTTTTGCAAAATTATTGGATAAGCGGATGAAGCCACTAGTCCATTGGTGAAAGTTGCCCAACAAGATTGAAAGATAAACACCACATACTTCCTCATGAGCTATAAAACATTGACACAAATCAGAGGTGATAAATTTTGAATTGTTTAAAGGTAGCACTCAAGCAATTTACTTTGGAATGGCAGGAAATACCATGTAGTAGGTAGGTATGGTGGACACAAATGGCATAGTGTTGTTTGGCTCAAGGATTTGGATGCATGAGAAGTATTCCCTCTCGATACAAGGTTTAGGCTAGCAAGGTTGTTTGAAGCAAACACAAGCACGAACTAGTACAGCAAAAATCACATAAAAAACATATTACAAGCATTATAAGACTATACATCGTCTTCCTTGTTGTTCAAACACCTCACTAGAAAATATCTAGACTCTAGAGAAACCACTCATGCAAACCAAATTTTAACAAGCTCTATGTATTTCTTCACTAATAGGTGCAAAGTATATGATGCAAGAGCTTAAACAAGAGCACAACAATTGCCAAATATCAAGTTATTCAAGACATCATACCAATTACTACATGTAGCATTTTCCGTTTCCAACCATATAACAATTAACGAAGCAGTTTCAACCTTCGCCATGAAAATTAAAAGCTAAGAACACATGTGTTTATACGAACCAGCGGAGCGTGTCTCTCTCCCACACAAGCATTTATTCAAACAAAAACAAAAATAGAAACAAACAAACAGACGCTCCAAGTAAAGTACATAAGATGTGACCGAATAAAAATATAGTTTCAAGAGAAGGAACCCGATAATTTGTCGATGAAGAAGGGGATGCCTTGGGCATCCCCAAGCTTATATGCTTGAGTCTTCTTGAAATATGCAGGGATGAACCACCGGGGCATCCCCAAGCTTAGACTTTTCACTCTTCTTGATCATATTGTATCATCCTCCTCTCTTGACCCTTGAAAACTTCCTCCACACCAAACTCGAAACAAACTCATTAGAGGGTTAGTGCATAATCAAAAACTCACATGTTCAGAGGTGACACAATCATTCTTAACACTTCTGGACATTGCCCAAAGCTACTGGAAGTTAATGGAACAAAGAAATCCATCCAACATAGCAAAAGAAGCAATGCGAAATAAAAGGCAGAATCTGTCAAAACAGAACAGTCCGTAAAGACGAATTTTAAAATGGCACCAGACTTGCTCAGATGAAAATGCTCAAATTGAATGAAAGTTGCGTACATATCTGAGGATCACTCACGTAAATTGGCATAATTTTCTGAGTTACCTACAGAGAATTAGGCCCAGATTCGTGACAGCAAGAAATCTGTTTCTGCGCAGTAATCCAAATCTAGTATGAACCTTACTATCAAAGACTTTACTTGGCACAACAATGCAACAAAACTAAGATAAGGAGAGGTTGCTACAGTAGTAACAACTTCCAAGACGCAAATATAAAATAGAGGTACTGTAGCAAAATAAACACATGGGTTATCTCCCAAGAAGTTCTTTCTTTATAGCCATTAAGATGGGCTCAGCAGTTTTAATGATGCACTCGCAAGAAATGGTATTTGAAGCAAAAGAGAGCATCAATAGGCAAATTCAAAACAAATTTAAGCCTAACATGCTTCCTATGAAAAGGAATCTTGTAAATAAACAAATTCAAGAAGCATAATGCAACAAGCATAGAAAAACTAGACAAGCTCAACTTCAAGATTTCAAGCATATAGAGAGGTGTTTTAGTAACATGAAAATTTCTACCACCATATTTTCCTCTCTCATAATAACTTTCAGTAGCATCATGAGCAAACTCAACAATATAACTATCACATAAAGCATTCTTATCATGAGTCTCATGCATAGAAGTATCATTAAATTTGGCATAAGAAGAGTTATTCTCATTAATAGTAATTGGAGCAAGATTATTATCAAGAATTTGAACATTGTAAACAAATTGCATATTAAGGGAATTGTTTTTGGTAATCCAATCATGACTATGACAAGTTTCATAAGGATAGTTAGAACCTATATCATAGCATTCTTTATAATAATCATTAGAGATCGGAGGCACAGTGTCATCATAAGAAATAGAATAGTTATCTTTCATAGTCGGTTTATCTGTGTCCACACCATCATTGTTATTAGAAGGAGATGTATCAAGAACATAATGATCAGTAGCAAAAGGATTTTCAAACACCTCTTCCCCAAGCTTAGAGCTTTCTATATCATTATGGGAGGAAGTGTGGATAGCACTGACACTATGGCAATTATTATCATCATCATTTTTAGAATTAGTTTCCCAGAGATTTGCAATATCAAAAGTAGGGTGCTCATTCAAATCATGATCACTAATGTATGTAAAGGGCATAGGAAGATCATCATATTCAGATTCATTATCACAATAATCATTAGGAGCAACATACTTACGGTTACCTAGCGTTATCTCATTCACGCGGGGATACGCCGTTACCTCTTTCTTTTTATTCTCCTTCTTCTTCTTCTTCTTCTTCTTCTTCTTCTTCTTCGTTCCCTTTTTCTTCTTCTTCTCTTCCTTCTCCTCGTTCCCTTCTTTAGGAGGAAGAGGCTTGAAGGGTGGCTTGTCCGCATAACCTGATTTACTTTCAGAAACAATAGAAGAAACTTGGGAGGATCCCTCCTTTTCATTAATTAGTTGAAAACACACAGCGGTCCTATCATATTTTGGCAAGGTGTCATCTTCTAAAATATTTTGTATGTAAGTATTTGTATGGCTATTATCAATGCAATAAGAAAAACACCCATGCAGGACATCATCAATATCAAGATCACTCATATGTAACAAAGAGATTTTTCTCGACAGTTCTTCACACCCCAAGAATAGAGTAAGTTCATCATGCTGATTAGGAGTAATTTCATCATCACAATACAAATTTGCAGCACTCATTGGGTTCAAATTATCATTGGAAGAGCATTGAAAATTAAAATGACCCACTTCATGGCAAACTTCACAAATAAAAGGATAGAGGGCACAAACTTTTTTACCAAGATCATCTAGAGCCCTAAACCACTTTCTAGTTTTTTCATTAGCATGATGGATACAATATTCATCTTTGATTTGATTAATTCCACAAGGTCTATGTATTCCACAAAAATTAACATGCTTATAGGAAATAGCATTCTTAGGAGTTTGAGCATGCTTATTGCAATAATTAACAACAATTTCATTCTTCATGCAAGCCTCTTTAAAAGGTTCATGATACTTATCAAAATTCTTTTTAGGCAATTCAAAATGAGAAGCAAAGGCTTTATAAAGATTTGCAGCAACTTGAGAGTCAAGACCATAAGTAGCACTCATATTTCGAAATTTATCGGTATCCATAAAAGCTTCAATGCATTCATAATCATAATTTATACCCGACTCTTTACCTTTGTCGTTCTCCCATCCTTCAGCGTTGTCCTCAATCCGATCAAGAAGATCCCACCTAGCTTCAACCTCCTTGCTTGTGAAAGATCCCTCCGAACACGCGTCCAGATAGTCCTTGTGTTGTCCTGAAAGCCTCGCATAAAAATTATTAACAATAACATTACGGGGGAGCTCATGAATGGGACATTTTAGCATTAGTGATTTCAATCTCCCCCACGCTTGAGAAATACTCTCTCCATCACGAGGATAAAAGTTATAAATATAATTCCTATCAATATGCACTTCATGCGGAGGATAAAATTTAGAATAAAAGAGAGATGCAATTTCCTCCCAACCAAGAGAATGTCTATTCTCCAACAATTTATACCAATGCGCCGCTTTACCAGACAGCGAGAAAGAGAATAGCTTCTTCTTCACTTCATCCATAGAGATACCTGCACACTTGAATAACCCGCATAATTCATGCAAAAACTGTAAATGATCTTTAGGATGGACAGTTCCATCCCCTTCATAGCAGTTATCCATAACACGTTCAATAATTTTCACAGGTATTTTATACGGAATACTTTCAGCAGGTGCATTTAAAATATCACAAGCATCATTAGAGTTATTGCATATGGGAGATAAAGTATTATCAGAGCAAATTTTCTCCCCTAAAGATGGGAAGCTAAAAAGATCACAAAAACTAGCTTCCCCAAGCTTAGACTTCTCCATAGCATTAGTAGTAATTGCATTCATACTAATAACATCGCTACTAGCATGCAAATAAGGTTCCATAGGTTTTTTAATTTTCGCATCAAACAATTCTAAATCAGGAAAAAGATTAAAAAGCTCACCAATTTTTTTGTTGTTTTCCATTATGCCTAACTAGTGAAAATAAAAACAAGAAACAAAAAGATGCAATTGCAGAATCTAAAGGAGATAGCTTCGAGCACTCACACACCGGCAACAGTGCTAGGAAATTAGCTTAGTAGTCGGAGGATGTGAATACCTTTTACCTTACCTCCCCGGCAACGGCGCCAGAAAATAGCTTGATGTCTACGGGTGCTTGTATTCTTGTAGACAGTGTTGGGCCTCCAAGAGCAGAGGTTTGTAGAACAGCAGCAAGTTTCCCTTAAGTGGATCACCCAAGGTTTATCGAACTCAGGGAGGAAGAGGTCAAAGATATCCCTCTCAAGCAACCCTGCAACCACAAAGCAAGAAGTCTCTTGTGTCCCCAACACACCTAATACAATAGGTGCACTAGTTCGGCGAAGAGATAGTGAGATACAAGTAATATGGATGAGTGTGAGTGATAATAGCAATCTGAGTAAAATATGGCAGCGAGTAAACATTCAACTAAACAGTAAACAAACGGAGATTCGATGCTTGGAAGCAAGGCCCAGGGATCCTGCTTTCACTAGTGGTCACTCTCAACAATGATCACATAATAGGACTACTCTACACCCTCTTGTTGGATGATGAACATCATTGTGTAGGATTACACGAACCCTCAATGCCGGAGTTAACAAGCTCCACAATATTCAATGTTCATATTTAAATAACCTTAGAGTGCAAGATAGATCAACACAACCAAACCAAGTACTAACATAGCATGCACACTTCTACCATCACACTATGAAAGGAGGAATAGATCGCATCAATACCATCATAGTAATAGTTAACTTCATAATCTACAAGAGATCACAATCATAGCATAAACCAAGTACTTCATGATGCACACACTGCCAACATTACATCATGGAGGAGGAATAGACTACTTTAATAACATCACTAGAGTAGCACATAGATGATATTCAACTTGATCACAAAGAGAGAGAGATGAACCACATAGCTACAGACGGAGCCCTCAGCCCCGGGGTGAATTACTCCCTCCTCATCATGGAGGCAGCGATGGCGGTGAAGATGGCGGTGGAGACGGCGGTGGAGATGGCTCCGGGGCAATTCCCCGTCCCGGCAGGGTGCCGGAACGAGAGTTCTGTCCCCCGAATTGGACTTTCGCGATGGCGGCGGCTCTGGATGGTTTTCTCGTTTTCGTCGAACTCGTCGATGTTTTTAGGTCGGGACGAATATATAGGCGGAGAGGCGGCGCAAGGAGGCGGCCGGGGCCCCCACACCATAGGCCGGCGCGGCCGGGGGCCACCCGCGCCGCCTTATGGTGTGGGCCCCTCGCTGCCCGCCTCCGACTCTCCTTTGGTGTTCCGGAAGCTTCCGGGAATTCTAAGACTTTCGGTGTTGATTTCGTCCGATTCCGAAAATATTTCCTTACTAGGATTTCTGAAACCAAAAACAGCAGAAAACAGCAACTGGCCTTTCGGCATCTCGTCAATAGGTTAGTTCCGGAAAACGCATAAATATGACATAAAATGTGAACAAAACATGTCGGTATTGTCATAAAACAAGCATGGAACATCAGAAATTATAGATACGTTGGAGACGTATCAGTGCGCGCGACCGAATACCACCCGATCCTGTGAACTCCAGGCAAAAGATGCACTGTTCCATTCGTAGTTGGAGCTTTCCGGAACTCATCACTCCAGCTAGATGAAGAAATACCGGCATCCAAAACATCTTCATCTTTGCGAAAGAAAAACTCTAGGACCACCACCATGAAAGCCGGAACGGCCGGCCCCCACGCCGCCACCATGGCTGGGAACCGCGGTCCATCTTCCTCCTCCAACCCGGCCGGTGGAGGTCAGCAGCGATCCCACTGCCGCCCTTTCCCCGCGAGTTCCGCCGCACCACCGCGTCTCCCGCCATGATCTAGGTGAAGTGGCCGAAGGCCACCGCCACCAGACTCGTCGTCCACTGTCGCCGCCCCTGGAAGACCCCACCTCCGCGCGAAGGGGAGTCCATGGACGGGCCACCACCGCCCTGCCTTTGGCAGCCGGACGTGGCCGCCACCGCCGACCCCGACGGCGGCAGCAGCTAGGAGGAGGAAGATGGGCCGCCTCTTCTTGGGTTCGGGTCGTCGCCCGGAGCCACCTCTCGCGAGACGACCCGGGGCGAAGGTGGGCATGGAGGAGAGGGGATGGGAGGGGGCGGTGGTTGAGGGAGGGAGGAGCGGGGGCGGTGCTGGGAGGGTGGAGGGTGGGTGGAGGCGGCGGCTAGGTCAGGCTCCCAGGAGAGCTACCAAAAGTTCAAGAAAACAGTCCAAACATAAAACTAAAACTACAGATTTAAATAACTGAATCTACACACTAAAAATACATCATATACAAACAAAAGTGAGTGAACCTACAAAAAAAGCTAAAATATTTTTCTGTACGGAGGGAGTGGTTTGGACCTGCCTAGCCATATCCAGTCGCATTCCAAATTATGTCAGATAAATCGTCGGATCGAATGCTTTGGGAGACGCCGCTTTTGGGGGATGTCCGTTTTCAGCCGATGTCGCCCAAACGTGTATATAATATGAAATAAAAAATTCATTCAAATTTGATTACATTTTATAACTTCAAATAAAAACGGCCAGGTGATTGCCCTAGCCTACTCGACATCCCTCGGAAAGCTTGACGGCCACGCCCCGTTGTTGCCACCCTCCCTACTCCGCTTCTCTTCCACCTCCCGTCGCTCCCTCCACTGCTCGCTCGCCAGACCTTGGTGGGCGATGGGACTCGACGATTTGTTAATCACCATTAAAAGAGCTTCACAATCAAAGAAATTTACGTTGGGCCGCTAGGATTCCTAGACGCAAATGGGCACTCATGCCTTTTCATCTATTTTCTACATCCACGACCCAACTCAAACATACCGTCCGTTTTTTCTTCAAAAAAATGTGTCAACACAAACGGACACGCATAACAGGGCAAGGAGTAGAGAGCGTGCTCTGAGGACCTGATCCACACTCCCGAGAGGCTTATCCCTTCGCTACAGTAGATCGAAGGCGATTCGGCGGCGACCGCGTCCCCCTGGTCCTCCCCCGGTGAGTCCGCCGCTCCCCTTCACCTCCAGCGGCCGTTCCGGCACCGTGAGGTGGAGGGGAGCCTCGGTCCTCGTCGTGTAGCTAGGGTAGTGTAGGTTTTCCTCGGGGAGGCGGCGCTCGGATGGGGGCGGTGGCTCTGGAGCGGGGAGTTCTACCGCGGCTCCGTCCATCCCGACGAGGTCCTCCGAGGCCGAATCGCGGAGCCTGCGGTGTAGATTCCTGCCGGCCTATCGGGACGGTGAGGTTAGGGTTCGCGTGGCCGCCATCTGCGCCGGCGTGCGAGGGTTTCCTGGGTGTGGTTGGCGAGGCGGCGGCGGCGACCACACCGGAGGATTTTGCTTCCTCGTCCTCGTCTCCGTTGCGGCGGCGCTCCCTCTGGCGCCGGCGCGAGGATGTGGGAAATTTGGGGCAGGAGGATGCCAACTCTCGCTGCTCCTCGGAGTGGCGGTTTCGGCGTCGGCAAGGGGGCCTTGGCCTCTGCACAAGGCGCGTGGGTGGAGGCAGGCGGCTCCGGCGTGGTAGCTTCGGCTTGCCGGCGATGTTTGGAGTCGGGATCGGGTGCGTTCCGGGGCCTTCCCCGGCCGACGAGCCACAGAGAAGACGGCCCCTGTGGCCATACATGAGGCTCTCTGAAGCGCTGACGCGCGATGAGGCGCGCCAGATTCAGGAAAGGAAGGAAGCTCGGTCCCCGCTCCGGCGAAGCTCCGGCGGATCTGGTGGGGGGCGGCGAGTGCGGCTGTTGTGCGTGGGTGACTCCGGGGTCTTGACTGTATTTTTCTGTCTTCCGGGGGCCTTTTTGCATTTGTGCAGGGACATGTGTCCCTTCTGCTGTTTACCTTGTCTTAAGCATTCTGTTCTGCTTTGGTTAATATAATGGTGCTTAGATTCAAAAAAAAAAGAGAGTAGAGAGCGCGCTATGCGTTCGCTTTCAGGCAAGGAGATGCCAAAAAGAGCAGCACGCAGGCAGGGAAATTAGGCGTGTCACTGTCCTCAGGATTCGGCCAGATCCGTGTAGTATGTTTTGCATCAGGCAGCGCTAGCGGTGATGTGATTACTCATGACACGTACGCGGCAGCCACCGCGCACGAACGCATCATTGTCTCTGGACGGATGCATCGAGCATGGGCCTCATATGGCACTCACGAGTCACCAGCAACTGCTTTTTTCATCACGGCTCGGCTACGCCTTGTTTGTACTACTATGTGTTTTCACTGTTTTTGGGTATGTCCTGTGCGTATAACTGCAAGGACATCCAAGTGTTATGGACTACTCCCGTAGTTTCCCACAAACTTGAGACTCGGGATGTCGTCTCTTGCAAATCAATGAAGCACGCTAAAGCAAAACTGAAAAGCCCCTACCATACTGAAAAATACTACGGAGTACTCCAGAGCTACGATGGATCACCAGCCTAATCAACTTTACAGATGGATGTAATGTAAGAAATAAAATAATGAATTATAACTACAAAGAGAACTCATATTACACGCATTTTCTATATATTGGAAAAACACATGTTGGTAAGTGATGAGGGGGTGCACTGTTAGTCTTACTCGCCGCAGGAGAGAAGGCCCAAGAAGGGGCCCAGTCGACTAGGACGACTGGGCCTAGAACCCTGAAGCGACTGGGCTTAAACCCCAGGGGTGGTGACTGGACCGACGGGACAACTGAAGCGTAGTTTCCTTGGGCGCGGGATAACGAATCCCGGTCTTATAGCAAGTGATATGATTCGAACTTATCTACTTGTAAACCCTAGATCGGGGGTGCCTATATAAACCCCGAGCTAAACTATAGAAGACACACAATTCGAGACCGCATCTCACCACCATTGCTCTCGGCGACAAGCCGACTGAGCCCCCCATTGTAATCTCCACTGTGCAATAGATCTAGCAGGACGTAGGACTTTTACTCTCAGGAGGAGTTGAACTTGGGTAAAAAATTGCGTCTTGTGCACCTCGCTTCGCAGATGGCTACGTTACCTTGCCCCCATATCAACGAAGTGCTGCACCCTGTAGCATCTGCCGTGGTCACAACCACGATAGTAAGTTTTGTGAAAACTTCAATCACGTAATTATTGACTTGAAACTTAACTATTCCATTTTTTTAAATAACAGAGCCATTTGCCATGTTTTTATTTTTCAAAATCATAAAGTAGTTTTTATATCCCTTCGCCCAGAGGCGAAGCTAGGACGTTTTTTTTTTGATTGGGTGTGACTATTTCTCAGTCGACTGAGAACTAACTTCGTTCTCAGTCAGATGATGTCATTAAATTTCAGTTGCAACATGAGTTGTAACTCATGACTAGCAGGAATCACAATGTAAATCAAATGGTATAAGATTTAACTGAGCACGAAGTTACTGAGAACTAGCAAATCCCTTTTTGGTTCAGTTCATTGATCTGTAACACTAGGTTCGAAGTACTTACAAAGAGAACTCATATTGCACGCATATTCTGTATATTGGAAAACACATGTCGGTAAGTTTTGTGAAATCCGCAGCATATAAACAAGATGTTGCTGTTAGCCTCAATGGAAAATTCAAAATCCTCACATATGGATTGAAAAAATGGAGCAAGAATTTCTCCAATCTCAGTGTCACCATTCATAAATGTGACTATATTCTTGCACTACTGGATATAAGTTAAGAGCAGAGAACTTGATCTGTTGTAGAGATGAATTCCAGGGCATACTAATGGAGTACAGAAAGGAAATTGCTTGAAGATAAAAGGATATACTAGAAAATAGCAAAAAACTCTACATTAGGCGATGAAAATACCAAGTCTTACACACCATTGCTACATAGAGCTATATGAACAATCTAATTACATATATCAGATGGAAATATGATATTTAATCATGATCACAAGGCATCTATTATTTAGAACTTATATAAGGAGAGATTGGGAATTAGTGAAAATCCACTCATCGAGTATCAACTTGAAAATATTGTACAGAGACATGATTTGTCACATTTGCATAATTGCTTCATGCTAATTAAATTGAGAATGTGATTAAGTAAACTCCTACAGAAAGAGCTCATGGACCTGATGATTTTAATGGTTCATTCCTAAAAAAATGTAGGACAAACAAGACTTTATCAAGCTGGTGAATGACTTCTACTATATCAATCTCAAGTTGGAAAACATTAATACCGCCTACATCACACTAATTCGTAAAGTTAGTGATCTTGAGAATATAAATGACTTTAGACCTATGAAAGTGGTCAGTCTTCGAGTGTGGCGTTTTGGAGGCCAATCGATCTACATGTAGCTTTTTATTTTTAAATATAAAAATATTGTATTTAAAAGTTTCAAAAAATCTAAAACAAAATTCTGGAGGTAGGCAATGATGTATGCTACAATGGTGCAAAATCTCAATGCAAACTGATTTGTATTATATGCTACACGAATTGACAAAATCTGACAAACTTAGTAGTCTTGAAATGTGTACCATTTACTATAAAATTTGTCAGAATTTGTCATTTTTGTGTAACCTAGAATATAAAGTAGTTTTTATTGAGATTTTACACCATTGTAGTATACATCATTGGCTATCTCTAAATTTTGATTTGAATTTTCAGAAATTTTGAAATACGAATTTTCAGTGTTTGAAAATAAAGGGCTACGTGTAGCTTGACCTATGTTTGAAGTTTTTCGCTAGTCTTCCCTTTAAATTACTCAGCAAGCTAATGGGCAACATGCTGCCATGGGAAATTATTCCTATTATCCATCAGAACCTGTATGGATTTATAAAAGGAAAAAAAAGTCAACATTGCTTGGGTTTGACATTTGAATACTTGCGCATAACCTGAAATAGGAACCAAACTTGTGAACTGAACCAAACTGGATACTCCCATGTAAATACGCCATGGACTCCGTAAAATTAATGTGGGGGTAAATCCCATGTAAACATGTCATGCTATTAGTTTTCTTTTGTTGGCATTTTTAATGAAATTTGACGATGGGAGACTTGTTGGGTCAAGAAAATAAAATATATCATGCTTTAGTTCTGTTTGAGATTATAGCGAGCTTGGCTCAAATCCATTTGAAATCCGAGCCTTTCTTCACCTAATAGAGCCCACTTTTTTCTTTTGGATCCGAAGGTCTCTGTTTGACCCTCTTTTGTAACTGAACTTTTTCTATCTACTCCCTCCTATTCATATTAATTGTCTTTAATGTAAATAGATCTAGACTTATTTTAGTTCTACATACATCTATATTAGAGTTAAGTACTCGTAGTATGAATTGGAGGGAGTAATTGAATGGCAGGTCAAGTACCCATACATACATCTATATTAGAGTTAAGTACCCATTCTTCAAGAAAAGAAAAAGCTCACTCACTTGCTATTGCTAACCCTCATCTGAAGCAGATCAAGGCAGCAAAGAAACAGATAAACTCTGAACTTTTGGTCTTGAATTGAACTGACATCTCAATGCGATGCCATAGTACTTTACTCCTTCATTTATTTTCCAGTATTTACAGTACACTAGTAGAATCTCAAAAGTAGTACACGCGGCGTGCAAAGCAAAAGGTCAAACCAGGATGAAGCTAGTTCCAGATTCAGAACGTGCAAAGCAGATGCATCGAACACTTCCCAACGTTCCGATTCCTCGATGAGTATTTTACCGCCCACTCCACTCCACTCGGTTCAGACTTCAGACAGAGCCAAGCCAGAGACCGTTCCTCGGACACCGTGCCCCACCGTTCTTCCTCGAGCTCTACACTCCCCACACCGAACCTCACCAAAAGGCTACGAACGCGACACACGGCCGAGCTCAGAGAGAGGAGTGACCGGAGCAGCAGCAGCTCGAGCATGTCCGTGGCGCAATCGTAGCTGCCAATTTCGTATTCCACGGCCGGACGCGAGCCAGAGCTACCGCCAGCCATGGTGGCCGGCAGAGTCAAGGCGGCCATGGGCTTCCAGCGCAGCCCGGCGACGCCCAAGTCCACCTCCACCTCCTCCGCGCGCAAGCCGGTGGCACCCACACCATCCTCACTGCAGCAGCCCGCCCCGTCAACGGCGCCTCGGCCGGAGACGACCCCGCGGCGCCGGCCCTCGGGCTCGCCCGCGCCGCCGCCCGCCTCGGGCGCCAAGACGACGTCCTTCGCGCGCTCCTTCGGGGCCTACTTCCCGCGCTCCTCCGCGCAGGTGCAGCCGGCGCGCGCGGCGTCCGTGCCGTCGACGGGGCCGGAGGCGGGCGAGCTGGCGCGCCTCGTCGAGGAGCTGCAGGAGTGCGAGTCCCGCCTGCGCACCGAGCTGCTGGAGCACAAGATCCTCAAGGAGACCGTCGTCATCGTGCCCTTCCTCGAGACCGAGCTCGCCGCCAAGAGCAGCGAGCTCGGCCGCTGCAGGGACGCCTTGGCCAGGCTCCAGGCCGACAACGCCCGGCTCAAGGCCGAGCTCGAGGCCTCCGTCGCGACTGTTTCCAGCAGGGAGCAGAGGATTGCGGAGCTGGAGAGGCAGCTGGCGGAGGCCGCGAGGCCGCAGCGAGGCGCCTCCGACGATTGCTCGTCGTCGGACTACTCCGGGAGCCGCCCCAATGCAGGCAGCGACCCCGCCAAGCCGGCGTGCAAGTCCGTCCCTCCGCCTCCTCCGCCGCCGCCTCCAATGCCGGCGTCCGCGAAGAGCAAGTCCTACTTCTCCAGCTCGTCCCGCGCCTCGCCGGCGAGCTCCGGCTCGTCGGCCTCGTCAACCCCGTCCTGCTCTTCCGACACGGCCGCATCAACGGGCCGTAAGCCGGACCTCTGCAAGCTCCCACCGATCCCGCCCCCGCCCCCGCCGCCTCCACCGTCAATGCCGGCAAAAAGATCCCGGAGCGCGAGCTCCTCGCCGTCGACCTCAACCGGTGGAGGCAGTAAGCGCGCCGCCGGGCCTCCGCCGCCGCCGCCTCCCCCGCCGCCCCCGTCCGGCCCGTGCGTGAGGCGCGTCCCCGAGGTGGTGGAGTTCTACCACTCGCTCATGCGGCGGGACTCCAAGCGGGACGGCGGCGGCGGCGGCGGCTCCGACGCCGGGCCGAGCGGTTCCGGCGCCGCGAACGCCAGGGACATGATCGGGGAGATCGAGAACCGCTCCTCCCACCTTCTGGCGGTAAGTTCACTCAAATTTCCCAACATAAATTCCTACTGGACTACATTTTAAGCGCATTTCCTTCATGTTTTATTTTCTCGCAAATCATCAACATTGTTTCGTTGGTAAAATCTCCAAACCACAAAAGGCCTTCGCTTTTGAAAAACGGACGCAGAGTAGCTGCCAACTAGTTGGATGGTTCAAATCAATCGCCGATAATAGTGGTTGCCCGCTGCGCTACTCAACAAAAGAAGAAAGAACACAGCACCAGAAAGTAATCCACTTTTGGTGCGTGAAACGGTGCACGCACACACAAGCACACGCCAACAACATACACATACCGAGATACGACACAGGTTTTCTTTCTCGAGCTCGCCACCCTCCCATTCCATGGAGAAACCCACAACTCCTTGCACACATTTCTTTCTCTTGGCATTTTGTGATCTATCGTCAGAGGAATAAATAAGATAGAGACAATCTGTAGCTGGGAACAAAAAAAAGAGCAAAAAACATTTTCTTGGAACAAAGAAATGAAGAGCAAAAAAACAATTGCAGCCTTGGTGCAGGCATAGGTAACATCCAAAGTGGCTCCTGTCGACTGGCACCTGGTGGGTGGTCGTGCCGACCGAGCTCACTGACCAGTGAAGCTTTCTTCTTTTTTTCAAATATTATTATTATTATTACTACCACTGTGTGCTCGTGACCAGGAGCACAGTGTCATGGACCTGTCTACTAGCCGTTGGAGCCAGATAAACTTTGACCCAGATCGCACCGTTGCTTCGCGCCAACTTCTCTTCAACCCAGAATAATTTGAATTGAGTTGTTCCCCTAGAGTGCCACCCGCCTACCTAATGCTGCTGATCTTGCTTCGTCTGTGATGGGGGAACTGTTTGCTGGTCTTGTGTTGGGATGTTTGCAGATCAGATCCCGAGCCTTATTGAAGTCTGACGAACTGTTTGCTGGTGTGGTGTTGGGATGTTTGCAGATCAGATCCGACGTGGAGAGGCAGGGCGACTTCATCCGGTTCCTCATCAAGGAGGTGGAAGGCGCGGCATTCGCCGACATCGATGACGTCGTCACCTTCGTCAAGTGGCTTGACGTCGAGCTCTCACGCCTGGTAATGATAAGCTCACCAATGACGATCCACTCTCCCTCATCACAATTCCGCTTCAGGCAGAGTGCGTTACTGATAATTGTTCGTGTTCTCAACTTTTCATTCCAGGTGGATGAACGGGCGGTGCTCAAGCACTTTGACTGGCCGGAGCAGAAGGCGGACGCGCTCCGGGAGGCGGCCTTCGGCTACCGCGACCTGAAGAAGGTTGAGGCGGAGGTGGCGTCATTCTCCGACGATCCACGGCAGAACTGCTCTTCTGCTCTCAAGAAGATGCAGGCACTCTTCGAGAAGTAAGCCAGCCATCCTTCCAAATGTCCTGCATCTTCTTCTAGCCATGAGCAACCGGGTTACCTTGTGCTCATTCGCAAAAAAAAAAAGGGTTACCTTGTGCTCAACATCTGTATGGTTGTTGGCAGGTTGGAGCATGGGGTGTACAGCCTTGGGCGTGTGCGTGATGGTGCGATGAACCGCTACCGCGGGTACCAGATCCCATGGGAGTGGATGCAGGACACTGGAATCGTCAGTCAGGTAAATTCAATACTTCAAGCACACATGACACAGACGCCCATCTTATGTTGTTACAACCTAGCCCATGTATGGAATAGACGAGGTAGTAGGGATTCAGTCATTCGTCATAGTTTGCTTACGAGTACTAGGCTCATATTCTGATCACGTACCAAACGAATGTCCTGACAAAGTTCCTGAAAACTAGCACAAGTTTATTGTCTTCTTCAGAGTTCAGACCTTTCTCGTTGCCATGGAAACAGAAAAATAAGAATGACTACAGGTCTGCAATTTCCTAAGTAGAGAAATGTTCAATTTCCTAAGTAGCACAAACAATATTGTCAGTAAGTTAACTTTAGCAGATGGAATTCTGTCTAAACACATGAGCTTGCATGTCCGGATTATCTGCAAGGGTGAAGTGTCTGTAATGTACAGTAATCTGCTGACGGTCAGCACTAGCTTCTCTGAACAAAATGGCATTCCAGTAACAAGATGGTTTTCGATGGTGCAGCTCAAAATCCAGTCGGTAAAGTTCGCAAGGAAGTACCTTGGACGGGTCTCTGCCGAGCTCGAGGCCACACAAGGTGGCCCCGACGAAGAGGAGCTCATGCTCCAGGGAGTCCGGTTCGCCTTCAGAGTTCACCAGGTATACACCACCATTCCATTTGCTCGTACACCTAATCCTTGTGTGTTCATCAAGTATTCAATCCTATCGTTTCATGCAGTTCGCAGGAGGATTTGATGGTGACACGATGCGCGCCTTCCAGGAGATCAAGGAGAAGGCGTCCGCGCTCCAGTCGCAGCGGGATCAGCAGCAACTGCAACAGCAAAGGCTCGCCGCTGGCAGAAGCTGAGAACCGCAAGGCGATGTACTATATACGATTCGTTGCCATAGGAAAGTTCATATGTTTCCTTTATCGAACAGTCCACTGAATTTATCATCGGGGGAACTTTTTTTGGTTCCAGAGAACTCTTCCATGGTCTGTGCCTTTGCTCTGATTTCTGAACTACTATCTGAGAAAATAAATCAGAGGTGATAGCTAGCAGGCCGCGCCGGTGAGCGAATTATATTTTTCTTGGAAACACGGTTGAACTCAGTGGCACAAGCTACAGTAGTTTTATCGGGCCTCTGCAAAGCAGACCCACATTCGCAAGACTAGAGAAAGAAAATGGTAAAATGCGTAATTTTTGATAAATCTGGTCCTTTGACAAAGCTGATGTTTCATCTGAAACTATTTTCAAATCTGGTGCAAAACTATTTTGAAATCTGGCCCAGAGGATGGAGCTGAATTTGTGCAGGTCAGTGCTAAGGTTTTTGCTCGCTGAAGCAGATCGACGCCACGGTAGGTCTGCTTTCGCGCCAAACCACTTACACCATTCCATGCCCAAAAATCTTGGCGCCTACATGCACAAATCTTGGCATTAATTTTGTCAAGTGTCAATGTAAAATGCTAGAGGCAAGCACTTTTTTGTGTTGCCTATGTAAAAAAAATTAAGTGCTGAATTAGGTGGTTGTAGGAGATTTTTTTTGTTTCTTTTTTTTACACAGAGCATAAAAATTATCAGATTCTCGGGAAACTTTAAGTGTGCACATAGAATGAAGACAAGTATGCGTGAAATATTTTTTCTAGATTTTCTTTTCACATTTTAAAATATGTTATTTGTCGTAAAAGGAGCATATGCACCCGAAATCAAAAGTTAATTTTCGCAACCCCTCCACCTTAATGAAAATTTTATAATTGTAAGTGATTATGCGCAACAAGTTTCCAAATGGCAACACATTGTGTGGCAGGTACAAGTTGGAAAAAACTTGGTTGACTGATAATATAGAGGATACAAACTTGCAATTGAAATAAAGGTGTTTGATAGTCTTATACTGATGATAACAACAGTATTTTAAGCTTCCTTGTTAGTTGCGCACCGCAAGGTTATCCTTGATAAAGATAACACCTTTGTGAAGGTACTACGTGAATATTTTCATTTTGATGAGAGGCACATTCATTTTTCAATTCTTTTGTTATTACTAAGTGTCATATTTGAATGTACTAATGCTCTATGTATATAACCACATAAAATTTACCATTCTTGTGTAGATTTTGCAAAATTTATTGTTCCTGTGACAATTGGATTATGGCTAACAACCCTACAAGAGCAGTCTATGTCGCAAGTCAAGCCCAACTAAATCTCACATGAATGATGCATTTGTTGTAGAGGTTTCCCATTACCTTGGCGACTATATCACACTTGTGAGGGACACTATTGTACATAGATGGTAATGTGTCTTGAGGAGGGTATTCTAATCCACTCATCCTCCTAAAACTTAATTTTGAGACGATCTTAATAGTAAATGATCCGAACCGGAAGAAGTATTTTTTTTTCATCACGATTAGGCCAGCCCAAAAGTGTGAGCCGTCGCTTTCCAATAAACTTGGGAAGACGCGTGCACATTTCAAGGTGAACTTTTTCTTTGAAGATTTTACGGTAGGGGAGTCCCCCATAGCCTTATGTTAAACCAAACCACATAGTTTACAAACATATTTAAAACTTTATATACATGAAAAGAGAAAAGAGGACAAACTATGGTAATTTAACTAGCCAATGTGAGATGGAGGAACCAACATTAGTCTTCACCCTATGTTTAAGCATGGTGACAACACAAACAAAACCAAATTTCCTTCATTGAAAAAAAAGAATCTCTCAAATTTGAAGATCCATCCATTTACGTGCTTCCAAATATTCCAACATGCTAAAATAACGATTTACGTGAAGCAAGTGACATAGGCATCCCAAATGGGCCTGCCGAAGATAGTACCCGGGGTTTACTGAAGGCCCATTACCCGAAGAGTAAGAAGATTCGGGAGCCCAAGATATGATAAGAAAGTTAGAGTTGTAATAGGAAGTGCTATTTGTAATCTGGCGGGATGAGTTAGAAACCGTCCCGGACTCTGTAACTTGTACAAAACGAAACCCTCGGCTCCACCTCCTATATAAAGGGGGAGTCGAGGGACGAAGAGATATCGAATCATTGTTCACAAACCCTAGTTTTCATAATCGTCGAGTACTTTTCGGCTGAAACCTTCGAGATCTACTTGCCCTCTACTTCTAACTAAACCCTAGCCTATAACCCGTAGGCATTGACAAGTTTATACCTTGTCAGCAAGACCTTTTAAACCTCTTTCTCTTCTTTTAACACAAACCAGATTCTCATGAGTTGACCAATTTCTCCATTCAATCTGAACATAATTCCACATCCTCTAGGTGAATGTGCAAGTAAAGAACATATGTCTCCAATCCTCCAATACATATTCATTACACAATACACACTCATTATTATTTGTGACTTTCCAATGTCTCTTCAATAGCATGTCCTTTGTATTGATCCAGTCATGGAGAATTAACCATGCAAAGAATTTATGCTTTGACATACACTTACTTTTCGAAATCCAACTTGAAGTATGATGGTTTTGCGGCACTGCAAAACACTGATCATAGAACACCTTAGGCACATAGATTCCTTTATTGACCTTACAAACCCACTAATCCTGCTCATCCACTAATGGTACATCGCTTAATTTCATCTCATTATACACAAGGTATGTCTGAGAAGAAAGTGGGAGATCAAAGGCCCGAGAAATATTGTCATAGAGCAAAGAAACTAACACCGAGACAAGCTTATCATTGGTATAAGAGAAAGGCCTTGGGAATTTAACAGACATCATCTCATCATGCCACAAATCATCCCAAAACAAAATAGAGTTTCCATTTTCCAGTCGGTATTTGCTCAAACTCCTCCACACACCCGACATCCTAATCACACTTTTCCACCGGAATGAACCCGAGAGCGTCACAACATGAGGAAAAACTTCATGGTAGTAAGAACCTCTAACTAGCTTTACCCATGGGAGATATGCATTGTTATAGAATTCATCCAAGTGCTTTAACAACAAGGCTTTGTTCTGAACTTCCAATTTGATTAATCCAAGGCCACCTTTCTATTTCAGTTTGCATACCATATCCCAGGCAGCTAAGGAATGTTCCCTCTCTTTATTCTCTTTTATTCCTCCATAAGCATCTTCTACTTGCCTTATCAATAATATCAATAACACTCTTTGGAATAGCCAGAATGGACATAAATATGTAGGTAAAGAAGAGAGGACAAAATTAACAAGAACCAAGCTGTTTCCATAAGATAAAAGGAGACAATAGACGAGAGCCTCCTTCAATCATATAAATAATAGGAAAGAGAAATCTCTAGGTAAGTGCTTTGTTGTCCTCATGGGAAAGTCTAGATAGGTGAAGGGCAAAGCACCAGCTTGACACTCAAGAAATTGAGCCAAATGGGCAGCATTACCTTGATCACAATTAATAGGGACCAGTGAGGACTTGTGATAATTCATCTGTAAACTAGTAATCGTTGCTAACTAATCCAATGGCTCTTTGTAAAACAACAACTGATCATCTTCAGGAGGAAGAACAATTAAAGTATCATCTATACCGAATTATAGGAAAATCACCATCCTCAAGAATAGGCAACTTTAATCACCCTTGTTGATAGGCCTGATTTACCATGCTATGAAGAAAAACACCAACAAGCACATATAATTATTTACCCCACTCAAAAGGATAGAGGAAGAACCAAAAAAAGAATTTCCTTAACCCACTTAGTATAAAAAAACCAAAGGGAGGGAAGCCCTTACATCTCAAGATTTCCACTATAGCATGATGCTCAATTGTATAAAAAAAACTTCTCAAAGTCAATATTTACACTGGCCACTTTATTTTTTGATTGCTTGCATTGATGACTATATTCAAAAGACCAAGCCAGACTATCATGTATAGTTCTGGATTTAATAAATCCATATTTATTTGAATACAAGAAGTTATCACCTCCTGAACCTGTCTCGGGATTATTCTTCTTTGGAACCATAGTAATGTAAGATCCATTAATATTTTGTAGAGGGGCCTTGCCACGATGAAATTCCCGATGAGTTGGACAAACTACCCCTTAATAATTGGACAACCATATTTTAAGAAATTTCCATTAAAACCATATGGTCCAGGAGCCTTATCAGTTTTCAAGTGTTCAACAACTCCATCAATCTCATGTAAAGTAAAAGGAACAACAAGAACACTCAACCCATTTACTGAACTAAGAAACCCTTGAATTTCAGTCAAAGTTGTAGGGGAAATGAGACATCCATTGTGCTATTGAAACAATGCAATAAAGTAAGAACACTCAACCCATACTAAACCAAGAAACCCTTGAATTTCATTCAAAGTAGTAAGGGAAATGAAACATCCATTATGCTCTTGAAACAATGTAATGCAAACCCATACTAACTCTTTTATCTAGTTTATGCATGAAATATTCCTAGAAAGTTTGTTTCAACATGTGGATGACACATGTACATGAAGTATTCATGGTATACTATTTACTCGATGTAAATACTTCAACTATGCCCTTTAAAAGAAAGGAGGGCAACCCCATCCTGTTTATTAAACATGAAATCACATTATCCATACCAAAACCTTAAGTATCATATGAAAAGTAAAGTAAAGCCTCATGACAATGTTATGGATTTCAAGTCATACAAGGAAAAAATAATGTATCCAATGTCTAGAGCTTGACCATTGCATTTTGGTGACAAGGGTTCCGACAATACGATCTGCATGCAACTTCCTTCTTGTTCTTTCCAACATGAAAATCATGTGATCCAACAACTCTGATTTAGGGATTGAAATGTTTCCTCCATCGATGAAGGATGTGTAGCGATTTGTTCCAGACATAATCCATACTTGTCCAAGTTGTTCCCTGAAAGAAGAGTTCTTCTCTCAGAATCAACAAATACCATAAGATAGCAACTAGGACCAAATTAAAACCAACATTTCTCTTCTCACCAATCCAACGATTTCTCGCAGATTTAAGTTAGTACCAACATTACATTCAGAAAATAGAGCAAACAAACTCCCATATATAGGATGCAATGATACATTCAAAAAAATAAGTGATGAATATTTCAGATTCCATGCATAAAACAATAGTTATATATTTCATATTCCTATGTTTATTCAAATTTTCTCTAGTTGAAAGTTTTTTATTTGCCACATGTCACAAGATCAAATCCTTGGAGACGCACACAATCCCAACAAGCAAGTGTGTGTGCAAGCACCCAAGAAAAATATGATGTTTGAGAGGTAATTGCATGGATTGCCCATTTAGGAAATTTAGAAATTTAGAAGATAAGTTGGGACCTTCCATCCTTAATACCATTAGACAACAAATTGCCATTCCATCCTCGAACATACTTCATTCTCTTAGAACTAATAGGATGGAGATAACCTCTCGTAAATTTCCAAATATGAAGAGGAACCTCATGATATTTAAGTCCCTCATGTTGTAATTAATTCTTAGACTAGAAAAGTTCTTAAAACAAGTTATTATCCATTTGAGAATTCTAGCAATGAAAATATCATCCTAAAAAAACTTACATTACCACTAGCGTACTATAAACTAAGAATACCACCTTCAGATATATTAGCTAATAAACCACTAATAGTACCATGCCTAGAAGCTTTAGTAAAAACGTTGGAGAAGACATAATCAAACAGGTTGAATAGAATGGGGTGAGATGGGATCCCCTTGTTTAAGTCACTTGCTAGCTCTGGCACAATTACTATTGATGGCACTCAATCTTACAAGGAATAAGCCATTACTTAGGATATTATCAATCTAGTTTCTCCATGAGGACCCAAGCCCCTGGGTAAAAGAACCTCATGAAGAAATCCTCAGTTTAGTCGCATGATTTCTCATAATCTAGCTTAATTACGAAATGGACTGGGAAGCTACACCACTTGCTAGGATAAAACAACTTTTAAGAATGCTGTTTTATTATAGGAAATCAACCTATACACAATTGGAGACACCCTACTATTCATTGCTTTTTAATGTAATTTCACATTAAAATTGCAAAGATTGATAGGTCAAAAAATCAAAAAATTGCTCCACATTCATAGTATCAGATTTGATTTCAAAACAAAAAAATATTATTGATAAAGTTCAAATCAACATCTAGCATATTGTTTCTACTTCCCGCAATCACACAAGGGCCTTCTAGTACAACCAATATAATAGATTTAGCATGAAAATACGGATTATTTTTCTGAGAAGAAAATCAATTCTCTCTTGATAGTATCCAATTTTTTTGTTTATTCTTTTGACCAATTATCATTTTAGCTCTTGAGAAATATTTCTCGGCCATTCTCCTTCACTAGGAGTACATTATTTCAAAAGTGCATCTACAATATCTAAGTCATTTAACAAATATTGTTTCCACCCATATTCATCATCACTATTCCATCGAGTTATTTTATTTCCTACACATATGCAATTTTATACTACCAAACATATATAAGATTGGAACTTGGAATTAGGATTCCTATATTTTGATCTCCACGAGGATGAGGAATTCACTTAACTACCCCTTTGCAAACCAAAAATATACATGACAAACCATTCCATTTGAGCCATTTTCAAACTAAAGAAGAGTATGATCACTGCCCATAAACGGGAGAGCCTTAGCATACATTACATGAGAAAAACTATCCCATGATATAGAAAATAAACACTATGAAATGCATATACAATCAAAGTTATCTTGATGATTGCCCCAAATTAGCTTCTATTTGCTAACTTTAATCAATCAAAGCCCATCTATTAGTCCATCCATTGAACATAAAAACTCCCATTGCATAGTTATATTGCCATTTTCTTCTTACATGATCCCTAAGTAGGTTCTAACCACCTACTATGAGGATATGGTAGGAAGTTTTTTCATTCAATCATGCAACTCAAGTATGAAAGAAAGTTTGACCCCGCACCATAAACAATTATCATTTGCCATAATCTTTGGTCATACTTACTTCTAACAACATAGCTCAAAACAAATTGTCTGTTAACATGATCAATAACATCAATAGAGGAATCCATAAAGCCAACTAAGATCCATATCAATAGAGCCTTGTGCTGGGATAAGATGCCAAAAGGTGCATAGTTAGAAATCATGTTAAGGGTTGCATGAGAAACTGCACTTTTCTTGGTTTCTCTTAAACCCACAAGATCCACATTATGCCTTTTGATGTTATTAGCAGTCGGAAGAATTATGTCAGATATACAAAAGCCAATATTTTACAGGGAAAAACTACCATAGTTTTTTTTGTTTCTCAAGCCATAGGGGCTTCTTTCTAGATTTTACCTTTGTCCACTCTTTTAGGTTATCCATAACTTCAGCGTGATCAGTTGAATCTTCCATCTTCATTACCATTTCTAAAATCATTTCCAGAATTATACTTACCATGAGAAATCTTAGGAATTGTGTAAAGAATGGATAGTAATATCATCCTACATATCTAAGAGCACCAAATTTCTCAATATACACAATTATAGCATCTATATTTTCAAGTAGGATAACAACCCCTCAGGGTTGGCACCAGCAAAATCTAGACATCTTTCTAACTTAGTTTCCATCATATAATTAATCAGATTAGATACAAAGGACTGATAATTACCATATAAGCCATGAATCCATAAATATTAGGACTAAGCAAAGAATAATTACCTTTAACGGAAGCTAGGATGACCATTTTCACAATATATTCTTGAGCTATTTCCTATCACTTATGCCTACGTACTACAGCATATTGCTCTTTGCTGAGATCAGACAGCACCGGCGGCCATGGTAACACATACGGGTACATTTTTCCGGTGTACTTGTTCCTTGGATGTTCGCTCTCTACCCTCATCGCATCGAGCTCGACTGTGAATGCCCATGTCCCATCACTTAGTGAGAGGAGGATGTACTCGTCGTTTGCCCTGATAATAATAATTTTCTGTTTGAGCAAGCTCTCATCGTGTCCTGGCAGCCCAATTGTGGTGTTTGACAAACACAACCTCTTCTCTAGCACCCACTCGTGGTTGTCGCCGTTACAACCAAGACGCGTCTGCGCAAAGACATAGAGATTCTTGCCTATCAGGCGCACAACACGCAACATGCCATCCTGGCCACCTATAATCCGAGCGGTCTTATCGCTGGACAGCCCCCAAGGAAGCCGGGCCAAGGAGAGAGTCCAGGTGGCCTCATCAAGAACAATCACCATAGTGATGTCTTCTTCAAGTCCCCAGTACAAAGAGCCATTGGCACGCCCGGCAAAGAAGTCACCCGTGATCGATTCCAGATCGCGAGGGTACTCTTCACGTATAGAGTGCCAGACGCCGTCGATTCCTATTGTGTATCCAAACATTTCGGTTTGCTGGATCACAACAATGATTTTGAAATTGGACATGCTCGAGGGGCGGCCATCGCCGCCGCCGGCCAGGAACAGGCCGATGCAATCCGATCTGTCCTCACCATCCAACGGCCATGGGATCACCTGGTAGCGTGCCCTGAGCGGATCGCAAACGACGACGTCGCAACAACGACAACTGTCATAGTTGTGCTCAAGGGAGCATGACTCGTAGGCGGATTCTTTCTTGGAAAGGAGAAGGAGGCTGTCGCGGCTGTCGGCGAGCTCCCAGGACTCGCTGTCTGGCAGGAAGTCGAGGGAGAAGCGGCGGCGGCCATCATCGTCGAGAGGTGAGGACGGGACGAAGACGGAGCGTCCGTCGATGGTGCGGTAGTCGCCGGCGTGCGTCGTCGTGGCGAGCCGGGCGAGGAAGCCGGCGTCCGCCACGACGCGGAACCACCGCCGGCACGTGGCGGCGGCGCGGACGAGGTAAGGGGAGTAGGGACCGAGGCGGGAGAGGATCTGCTCGAAGACGTGCTCCGGGAGGTCGTCCACGGTCGTCCTCCGCCCGGCCCCTTTCCTCCTCTTGTGCCTGGACTCGCCCTTGTCCCACCGCCGCCGGCGACGTTCCGCCGGTGACATATCCATTGACGGAAAAGGTAAGATCTGCTGGAAAATACTGCGGTAGATCTAGTGTGGCGGCCGAGAGGACCTCCCACTCCCAGATTATGTATCCTGCGGGATTGATCCGAATTCGGGAAGGTAATTAAACGTGGCCTATGTGTGAGGTATCCGAGTCGGCCTGGCGTCTTCTCTCGTACCAAGTCGCGTAGGAAGCGAGCTGGAGGCTGCTAGCCGTCGCGGATGGGTTGCTGGTCACACCAGACCAGTCCAGGCTCAATCAAATCAAATCAAATCAACTGATACGCACGATTCTGGTTGATCTTCACTGGATTCATGCCTGCCTCCAGATCGTGAAAAGTGGGCGCAAAATCCGAACTGATTCGTTTCGCTCGATCGCCTCCTTATTTCCACCCCTCCGTTTTGTTTCTGTTTTAACTTTTAAATCAAATCCAAACCGAGCGCGAGTCTCCTTTTTTTTTTCCGTCCGCGATCGCACTTGCGACGTACGGGTCAAAGAGACGTGAAGACTCTCTGCCTCTTCGTTTCGCCTCCTTTTTTTCCCACCTCCGTTAATTTCCTTCCAACTCAAAACTATCGATCGATCCATATCGGTGGGTGCGCTTCCTACTGGGTCCATTAATTGCGTGGCGGCCGAACGATCGAGACCACAAAACAAACCAAACGACTCGATCTCGCGCTCCAACCTGACGAGAAAAACAAAAAGGAAACCACGTTCTATTTTCTGGATATTTGGACCAAAAACAACGACATTTCTTTCTTGCCACATTTCGATATAAAATCCAACTCCATCGGAGGACACAATGCAAGTCTAGGGACAAGTACAACTTCTGAATCGGACATAAGAGGGCGTTACAACATAGTTGTAATCCCAAGACATGGAAAGGGATAAATTTGACACAAGAAAAAATTGTTTTTGTAAGTATATATGATAAGGAGCGCTTTATTACTCAAAAAAGTTTTAAGCATTACACTCAGCCTCTGCATAACCAGGATACACAGCCGTTCAGAAGTCCATAATTCATCAACATGAGATACATAAAAACGATATAAAAAACCAACTACTATGACGCTCTGGTGGCTTCAATCCTCCGACTATGCAGCCACCCATGTTTTTGCAAGTATATATGAGCACCCCTGCATTGTGTACGTTTTTTTTCAGATATAAGATAAAAAAAAGCCTCATCCTTTGTACAGTCTCGTATCAAGTCAATTTTGATCTCCAGGAATTTTGACACATAATGAGCAGGATTATTGTCTTCCTTTTTTGCTGACATCAGGCAACAGTGGGGGCCATGGCAACTCGTAAGGGTACATTTGCTCGATGTATGTTTCGGGTTTTACCCGCATTGTGTCGAGGTCAACGGAGAATACCCATGTCTGATCACTTAGCGAGAGGACGATACACTTGTCATTTGCCCCATGAAAAAAGACTTCTTGGTCGAAAAAGGCCTCGTCGTGCCTCGGCAGCCCAGCGGTGGCCTCCAGCAAGTCCAGTTGCTTCTCCAACACCCACTCATCATCGTTGCTGCAACCCGGATGCCTCCGCACGAAAACATTGAGATCGTTGCCTATCAGACGCACGGCGCGCAGCATGCCATCCTCGCCGCCGATGATGCAGGCAGTGTCTTCATCAGGCAGACCCCAGACATTCTGAGGGAGACGGTCCAAGGAGAAGACCGCGGTGGCCTCATCAAGAACAAGCACCATAGTGCTGTCTTCTTCGACTCCCCAGTACGAAGAGCCATTGGCACGCCCGGCAAAGAAGTAGGCGGTAATCGTCTCCGGATCGTCGGGGAGCTCGCTGTGCACCTTGCCCCAGCCGCCATCGCTGCCCGCGGTGAACACTAATGCTAGAGTTTCCTCGACCGGCGCGACAATTCTGAAGTTGGACAAGCTGACGTTGCAGCCGGCGCCATCGTTGCCATCAGACAGGAACACACCCATGCGGTTGAGTCCGTCCGGATCGGGTGGCCAAAGGATCCCCCGGTAGCGCGTCGTGAGCGGATCGCAGACGATGAGGTCGGGGCAACAGCCGCACCGGTAGTGCGATGTTCCTCCGCAGTTGAACTTCTTTTCTAGGAGGAGGACGCTGCCACGACTGTCGGTGAGCTCCCGGGACGTGCTGTCGGGCAGGAAGTCGAGGGAGAAGCGGTGGCCATCGACCTCGAGCGGCATGGACGGGAAGAATAATGGGCATCCTTTGATGGTGCGGTAGTCACCGACGTGCCGCGGCGCTGTGGTGGCGATCCGGTCGAGGAAGCCAGCGTCACCGACGACGCGGCACCATCTCCTGCACGTTGCCGCGGCGCGGAGAAGGGACGGCGAGTTAGGGCCGAGGCGGAGGAGGATCTGCTCAAAGACGTGCTCCGGGAGGTCGTGCACCGTCGTTCCCCGGTGGGCCTCTTTCCTCTTCCTAGCCTTGGACTTTCCTTTGTCCCGCCGGCGTCGTCCCTCCCTCGGCGCCATATACATGG
Source organism: Lolium rigidum (assembly GCF_022539505.1). Classification (NCBI taxonomy): domain Eukaryota; kingdom Viridiplantae; phylum Streptophyta; class Magnoliopsida; order Poales; family Poaceae; genus Lolium; species Lolium rigidum. The sequence goes on along the minus strand of NC_061511.1, from coordinate 215,308,700 downwards.
ATAGAAAAGGTGAGATCTCCCGAGTAATTCTTCTGGAGATCGAATATGGTGCCGTGATCTCCCAGATCGTGAGCTACTCCATTATGTATCCATCGCGATTTTATCTTAATTCTAGTTCCAAGAAAATTAGGTTACACCAGACGTGTCTTTGGACTCGTTGTACCACCTGTGGACTCGTTGTACCACACGTGCATGTTACCTAAGGTTGTGCGTTCTCTGTCAACACTCAACAACGCACAGGGGAGCAGGCACGCTGCCAGCCACGCCACCACGAGGAAGCCAAGGGAGCCAAGAGGATGCGGCCACGCCGCCACGAAGAAGGGACGGGTCGATCGAGGCGCCCATCGATGCGGCCGGGATGCCGACTGCTGCGGGGGCTCCGGTGACGATGGGGCCGTCTACAACGCCTACGTCATCACCTCCGTCTTCACCGGGAGCTAAGCCGCTGGTGTCTTCAGACCGAGTTCAGGAGGGTCTACGTCGACTTCTCCCCCCTCACCTCGGTCGCCGATGCCTTGTGGTTCTACGGTGGAGGTGCATCCCCTTTGTCCCTAGCCGACGCACCCTCCTCCTTTTCATCAGCCGAAGATGAGGAGGAGTGGGCGTCATGCGATGGCTGCGGACGGGGCTGGGGCTACGGATGAGGATATGATGTAGAAGGCGATGCGCCATAAGGCGGCAAAGAACCTGGATGCGTCAGGTACGACGTTGGGTAGTGTAGGCGTTTCTTTGGGTCTCACTTCGGATGACATTTCGGTTTCGGCCAATGTCTTGAGGCATTTGGAATATGACCGCATAACGGTAATTCCGAAGGTTTCGGCAGGACTATCTTCTCTAGAGGAGGAGGAAGACGACGTCATCTCAGATGGTCGTCTTCTTTCTACTCTAATAGGAGGTACTTTGGAGGTGGACTTAGAACAATCGGGGTTAGAGTCATTTTATGACCTAAAAGCCTCTCGACGGTCTTCTAAGTCTTCCGCCGAAAAGAAGAAGAAGCATAGGTAAGGTCTAGCTACAAAATCTAAATGAATGGCATGTTTAGGAATAGAAGAGGTCTTCGTGACTTGGCTAAACACTCTCATATTGCCGATTGTTGTAAGGACTATAATTTAGATTTTATTGCTATTTCTGAGACGGGAAAGCGTGATTACTATCAAAGTTTCTTAAACCGGTTATCCGGAGGATTAGACTTTGAAAGGTTCTCTCCCCCACCTAGAGGTAGGTCCGGTGGCTTGCTCATTGGAGTCTGGATAGATTCCATGGAAGTTTTGGCTAATGTTGATGGTGAGTATCATATCAAACTCACTATTCGGAATAGGGCTGATAATTTCATTTGGAGTCTGGTCTCCGTTTATTGTGCGGCTCAGGATATCTTTAAAGCTGACGTTCTACGTGAGCTTGTGAATCTTGCAAAGGACGATCCATACCCTATTCTCATAGGGGGGTGATTTCAATTTGCTTAGACTCAGAAAAGTAAAGGTCCTTTCAATGGTCACTGGTCTTTCTTGTTTAATGCTGTCATCGATAGTTTAGACTTGAGAGAGGTTGAGATGTCAGGACGACAGTATACATGGGCTAACAATTTACCTGACCTAACATACGAGAAACTAGACCGCGTGCTGATGGACACCACTTGGGAGGATAAATAACCGATGGTGTCAGTGCGCGCTCTAGAACGTATTGAAAAGCTGTCGGACCATGCTCCCATACTTTTGACTACCGGGTTAACAAGACCGTTGTCTAGGAAATCATTTAAGTTTGAACTTGGATGGTTACAGCGGGAAGGTTTTCACGAGATGGTTAAAAATATTTGGGAAAGACCAGTATATGCAAACAATCCGGTTCTAAGGTGGAATAAAAAGATGCGAGCAGTTCGCAAACACCTTTCTGGATGAACGAGTCATACAACTGGTATTCTTAAAAAGGATAAGCTTCACTTATCGACTATCATTGATGAGTTAGAAGCGCTTACTGAAGTGAGACCGCTAACAACCATTGAATTAGATTTGAAAAATCAATCTAATACTCAACTAGCGGGTCTTCTTCGGGAAGAAGAGTTGAAATGGTACCAGCATTCAAAAGCCCTATTCATTCTGGAAGGGGATTCAAATACGAGATATTTTCATGGGATTGCCAATGGCCGTCACAGGAAAAAGCGTATTCACATTGAAGGCCATGAACAACTCAAATTCTACATTACTAATTGTGATGCCCCGGAACCGGTACCATGAGGATCCCAGCGATCCCGCCGAAATCCGCACGATATCGATTAAGAGACACCCTTCGACACGACGTGCGCGACGAATCACACACGTGATGCCAGAGGAATTATCACGAACGATAACATTACAACAGGATTACAATAGAGCCCACAAGAAACATATATTATAACAACGAATCCAACGAGTCAAGATACAAGTATACAACTCAAGATCTGAATCATACATAAGATCAAATACATCCGAGTACGGACAAGATACAAATTGGACTAGGAGTCCTGAAGATAAACGATGGTGTCCATAACCCTGCCCAGGCCAAGCCAGAGGGTAACCTTGCTACCGTCGTCTTCATCGAACATGTCTTCATACCTGCCCGGTTATGTCCCAAAGCAGCAATAAGTACGTTTTTGTACTTAATAAGACTTCAAGACGTATAAGCATTCGTCAACCAGTCGTCCTTTGTACTTGAAGCACGCATGGGACTTAGAGGACGCAAGAGGAACGTCATAGGCAATATGGTGGGTTTAAGCGGCAGCGCGCAAGCACTAAAAACCTATAGAGACACTCTAAAACATTCGTCTATCAGAGAAGGTGAGAGAGTACATAAACTAACATTTCTATACTCTGCAAACATAACCCATCCGATGTGTTCCCCCCTTTGCAAAGGATACAAAAGGCACTCACACGATTGGCAAGTTTTATCCAGTTATTATTTAAGTTGTTCTATCTTACTACACAAGTTATTAGTAATGAAACATCAGGTGTAAGTTGTCTATGGTCAAGTCATACAGCTCCAAGTCGTCCATAACCACGGACACGGATTTTCGAAAAGATTTAACCCTGCAGGGGTGCCCAAATGTGCCCACACGCACGTTCAACTCCAAAGGCAAATGGCAAAAAGGTGGAGCATCACGTCTCGCACTCTCATTCATGACAACAATGTCAAGGAAGCCACCTCACTAAGTTAAACCCGTATCATAGTCTGGCCGACTCTCCGAGACGGACCTAGCTGTTGCGAGAACGGCTAAGAGGATCAGAGCCCACTAGAGGATGACCTCTTAACAATGCCGACCGCGCCTACTAGTGTGCAAGAGAGAACGGGGTTACAAGGCAACACGACTTCCCCAAAAGTAATATCATATCATCTGACCACAAAGAAACAAGCTTGCACGCCCAGGAGAAACAAAACGTTACGAAACTAATTGTGGCCACTGGACAAAGCTGAAGATTTCGACAGTGGTCGAGGGGAGACCTGGTAAGCATACCCACGTGTGGTTAGAGTGCTCAGTCTCGGAATAGATAACAAGAACTCGGGGTCCTAAGTTATTTAGGAAACACAAATGAGCCATCATAAAATGATCAGCTGACCCACCGATGCCTCCGCTAAGCAAGTATTAACAGATATATCCATAAACCATGTGTCATGATCCCCAACAGATAACCCGATAAGATAACGATAACGGTAACGAGATATAACAGCACTAGCATGCACTACGACTCGCAAGGCAGACCCGATAACCAAACAACAGCTGTATGAGGTTGGTGGAGGAAATATGGGTTGCTTGAGGGTAACAAGTGGATAGGACACGTGACAAGAACGCAACTAAAGGATAGCACAAGGGAGAAGACAAAATAAAGTAGGTGGACGACTCCTGCAGAGACAGAAGTTTAGGAAATGCTTGCATGTTTAAGATTGTCGAAGATCATCCGGAGAACTTGTCGTAGCCCGCAATAACTCAACGGCCTATCCGGGAAGAAGCAAACCGCTACAACAAACAACAGATGCACCACTTACTACTACGAAAGAATAATTGGCATAATCATGATATGATATGCATGGCATGGAAAACATGATGCGATGCAACTTAACCATATTAAGCGGAATCGAAATCCCGAACACAAGTATTAGGTTCAAGTTATTTATCTACCCCGCATATTAAATGTTAATAGCATGGCAAGACAAGGCATAGGTGCACTACAAAAAATTAAATGGAACCGGGACGAAATAATAATCCCGCACAATTCATTATGTTACATAATAGGTGATAATGCAAACTAGCACGACACGACATGATATGAAATGCAAACAGGCATATGGATGGCATATTCATGTTACAGATTAAAAGTTATTGATTTTACAAGTTATATCATTTTCTGGAATTTTCTGAGAAAACAGAGAAATGGGCAAAGCTTTTCTCACCAAGGCAGCAGCTAACCTGTGAGACTGACGAACGGGACCTAGGCTGGTTGGAGGCTGACTAGGATAGTGAACTGCAGAGGTGGCGCTGTCGACAGGACCCGGCTGTCAGTTGCACAGGGAAAGAATTAAAAAGGTGGGGATTAGTTGTGACATAGATTCGCCCACAAGACATGAAGGCTTCAGAACAAACAACAGACAAGCTACACATAAGCTGGTCTACCTCGTTGATCTTGTCAAACATTGGTTGCTCCACGATTTGAACCAGCCCTCGGCGAATGCTTTGAGCTGGACGTGATCAACACGGATCAAAGAAGCGACGTGGAGGAGCTGCAAGAAAACGCGAAGTCGAAGAAGGCCATGACCATGACAAGGCTTCACAGAGGAACAAGAAGTGACGACGACACCGTTCTGGAGCGAGGTACAGCTCGGGGACGAGCTCCTGGAGTCGGAGACAGACAAAGCTGCGCACACGGAAGGAAACACAGCGACGGCGTCAGGATCATGCTGGAAACGACCGGAAAAACAAGCAGGGTGCAAAATCTATTATAGGATTTTTCCGGGTCGTTACAAATGACACCACTAACAAGGGATCGCGCCCCGAGATCCCACGTCCAGGTACGGGAAAGAGAGGTGAACTATCGGATCTTCTGGCGACGTGTAGATCTCCTCGACACCACTAACAAGGCTTGTTGCTACATGATGATTGGTCGACACCACCAACAAGAAGTCGTTGTTCCGTTGACGATGATGCACTTCTGTCGGGATCCTCCGAAGATCGGACCTATTAGGTGAAAGGCATAGATCATCCAACCCATGTGGATACCTAAGACTCGGAAAATTCGAATAAGAGAGAAGACTCAAAACTCGCAAACATAAGATGTGAAAGAATATAGATAAGGAGAAAAATGCAGAGCTAATCAGATCTATCCAACGATTTTTTAGAAAATAGTTTGGACGCTCTAAACTCAACGATCATTGGCAAGGTTATCCTACAGGCGACTGGACCGTGGGCTATCGACAACCTGAGGGTCTGATACCAACTTGTGATGCCCCAGAACCGTACCATGAGGATCCCAGCGATCCCGCTGAAATCCTCACGATATCGATTCAGAGACGCCCTCCGATACGACGTACGCGACGAATCACACACGTGATGCCAGAGGAATTATCACGAGCGATAACATTACAACATGACTACAATAGAGCTCACAAGAAACATATATTACAACAACAACTCCAACGAGTCAAGATACAAGTATACAACTCAAGATCCGAAGCATACATAAGATCAAATACGTCCGAGTATGGACAAGATATAAATTGGATTAAGAGTCCTGAAGATAAACGATGGCGTCCATAACCCTGCCCAGGCCAAGCCGGAGGGTAACCTTGATAACGTCGTCTTCATCGAACATGTCTTCATACCTGCCCGGTTATGTCCCAAAGCAGCAATAAGTACGGGTTCGTACTTAACAAGACTTCAAGACGTATAAGCATTCGTCAACCAGTCGGCCTTTGTACTTGAGGCACGCACGAGACTTAGAGAACACAAGAGGAACGTCATATGCAACATGGTGGGGTTAAGCGGCAGCGCGCAAGCACTAAAAACCTATACAGACACTCTACAATATTCGTCTATCAGAGAAGGTGAGAGAGCGCATAAACTAACATTTCTATACTCTGCAAACATAACCCATCCGATGTATTCCCCCATTTGCAAAGGAAGTACTTACAAAGGCACTCACACGGTTGGCAAGTTTTATCCAGTTATTATTTAAGTTGTTCTATCTTACTACACAATTTATTAGTAATGAAACATCAGGTGTAAGTTATCTATGGTCAAGTCATACAGCTCCAAGTCGTCCATAACTGCGGACACGGCTTTTCCCAAAGATTTAACCATGCAGGGGTGCTCAAATGTGCCCACACGCACGTTGAACTCCAAAGGCAAATGTCAAAAAGGTGGAGCATCACGTCTCGCACTCTCGTTCACAACAACAATGTCCAGGAAGCCACCTAACTAAGTTAAACCCGTATCAAAGTCCGGTCGACTCTCCGAGACGGACCTAGCTGTTGCAAGAACGGTTAAGAGGATCAGAGCCCACTAGAGGATGACCTCTTAACAATGCGGACCGCGCCTACGAGCGTGCAAGAGGCAATGGGGTTACAAGGCAACACGGCTTCCCCAAAAGTAATATCATATCATCTGACCACAAAGAAACAAGGTTGCACTCCTGGGGGAAACAAAATGTTACGAAACTAATTGTGGCCACTGGACAAAGCTGAAGATTCCGACAGTGGTCGAGGGGAGACCCGATAAGCATACCCACGTGTGGTTAGAGCGCTCAGTCTCGGAACAGATAACAAGAACTCGGGGTCCTAAGTTATTTAGGAAGCACAAGTGAGCCGTCACAAAACGATCAGCTGACCCACCGATGCCTCCACTAAGCAACTATTAACTGATATATCCATAAACCATGTGTCGTGATGCCCAACAGATAACCCGATAAGGTATGGATAACGGTAACAAGATATAACATCATATGACTAGCATGCACTACGACTCGCAAGGCAGACCCGATAACCAAACAACAGTTGTAGGAGGTTGGTGGAGGCAATATGGGTTGCTTGAGGTAACAAGTGGATATGACACGTGACAAGAACACAACTAAAGGATAGCATAAGGGAGAAGGCAAAATAAAATAGGTGAGCGACTCCTGTAGAGCCATGAGTTTAGGAAATGCTTGCCTGTTTAAGATTGTCGAAGATCATCCGGAGAACTTGTCGTAGATCTCATCAACTCAACGGCCTATCCGGGAAGAAGCAAAGCGCTGCAACAAACAACAGATGCATCACTTACTACTACGAAAGAAGAATCGACATGATCATGATATGATATGCATGATATGGCAAACATGATGCGATGCAACTTAACCATATTAAGCGGAATCGAAATCCCGAACACAATTAGGTTCAAGTTATTTATCTAGCCCGCATATTAAATGTTAATAGCATGGCAAGACAAGGCATAGTTGCGCTACACAAAATTAAATAGAACTGGGATGAAATAATAATCCCGCACAATTCCATATGTTATATATTAGGTGATAATGCAAACTAGCACGACACGACATGATGCGAAATGCAAACAAGCATATGGATGGCATATTCATGTTTAGCACTTTTTCTGATCAATTTTCATATAAAATACATTTTATTTCGAGTTACAGATTAAAAGTTATTGATTTTGCAAGTTATATCGTTTTCTGGAATTTTCAGAGAAAACAGATAAATGGGCAAAACTTTTCTCACCAAGGCAGCAGCTAGCCTGTAAGACTGACGAACGGGACCCAGGCTGATTGGAGCCTGACTAGGATAGTGAATTGCAGAGGTGGCGATGTCGACGGGACCCGGCTGTCAGTTGCACAGGGGAAGAATTAAAAAGGTGGGATTTGTTGTGACATAAATTCGACCACAAGACGTGAATGCTTCAGAACAAACAACAGACAAGCTGGGCTACCTCGTTGATCTTGCCAAACATTGGTTGCTCCACGATTTGAACCAGCCCTCAGCGAATGCTTTGAGCTGGACGTGATCAACACGGATCAAAGAAGCGACACGGAAGAGCTTCAAGAAAACGAGAAGTCGAAGAAGGCCATGACCATGACGAGGCTTCACAGAGGAACAAGAAGTGACGGCGACACCGTGCTAGAGCGAGTTACAGCTCGGGGAGCGAGGTACAGCTCGGGGACGAGCTCCTGGAGTCGGAGACAGGATCATGCTGGAAACGACCGGAAAAACAAGTTCGGCGCAAAATCTATTATAGGGTTTTTCCGGATCGTTTACACTAATTATTACAAGAGCCTATTTGGTCCTCCAGAAGATAGTTCCTTCGGATCTTTACACTAATTATTACCAAGTGTTTCAAGAGGAGAACGCTATTTTAATGCCCCCTTACTTGGAGGAGGAAGTTAAAAAAGCAGTTTTCCAAATACAATATAACAAAGCCCCGGGTCCAGATGGTTTCCCTGCTGAATTTTATTAGACTTTCTAGGATACCATTAAATAGGATCTTCTAGAAATGTTCAGTGTTTTACACGCTAGACAACTATAATTATTCCGTCTAAATTTTGGTATGGTTATTTTGTTACCCAAAGTTAAGGAGGCAGAAAGGATCCAACAATATAGACCTATCTGCCTCTTAAATGTAAGTTTCAATATTTTCACGAAAGTGGCCACCATTAGAATGAATACAATGGTTGATCATGTGTTCAGGCCGTCGCAAACCGCTTTCATGCAAGGACGTAATATCCTAAATGGGGTTGTGGTTCTACATGAGACGGTTCATGAGCTGTATACCAAAAAGTTGAATGGGGTAATTTTAAAACTTGACTTTGAGAAAGCTTATGATAAAGTTAATTGGTCTTTTCTTCATCAGACACCCAGGATGAAAGGATTTTCACCCGAGTGGAGAGCGTTGATCAATAATTTTGTGTATGGAGGAAGTGTTGCGATTCGTGTCAATGATGACACGGGACGCTTCTTTCAGACATGAAACGGCTTACGCCAGGGCGATCCTCTATCACCACTTTTATTAAACATTGTGGCTGATATTCTCGCTATCTTGATCGAACGAGCTAAATATGATGGTCAAATTGAAGGTGTGATCCAACATCTTGTTGATGGGCTTTTATCAATTCTTCAATACACCGATGATACAATTTATTTATGGAACATGACATCGAAAAAGCTCGAAATTTAAAGCTAATATTGGCAGCTTTTGAGCATTTATCGGGTCTCAAAATAAATTTCCATAAAAGCGAATTGTTCTGCTTTGGCGAGGCTCAAGACTCAGTCGCCGAATATTCGGAACTGTTTGGCTGTGGGCAAGGCCAGTTTCCTATCAACTATCTGGGCATCCCGATTCATTATCGGAGATTAACTATAGCTGAGTGGAAACTAGTCGAGAAAAGACTTCAGAAGAGACTTAGTAGTTGAAAAGGTTGAAGGAGATATGCCCTAGAGGCAATAATAAAAGTAGTTATTATTTATATCTCTATGTTTATGATAAATGTTTATATATCATGCTAGAATTGTATTAACCGAATTATTAGTACATGTGTGATATGTAGACAAACAAGAAGTCCCTAGTATGCCTCTTAAACTAGCTTGTTGATTAATGGATGATTAGTTTCATAATCATGAACATTGGATGTTATTAATAACAAGGTTATATCATTGTATGAATGATGTAATGGACACACCCAATTAAGCGTAGCATAAGATCTCGTCATTTAGTTATTTGCTATAAGCTTTCGATACATAGTTACCTAGTCCTTATGACCATGAGATCATATAAATCACTTATACCGGAAAGGTACTTTGATTACACCAAACACCACCGCGTAAATGGGTGGCTATAAAGGTGGGATTAAGTATCCGGAAAGTATGAGTTGAGGCATATGGATCAACAATGGGATTTGTCCATCCCGATGACGGATAGATATACTCTGGGCCCTCTCGGTGGAATGTCGTCTAATGTCTTGCAAGCATATGAATAAGTTCATAAGAGACCACATACCACGGTACGAGTAAAGAGTACTTGTCGGAGACGAGGTTGAACAAGGTATAGAGTGATACCGAAGATCAAACCTCGGACAAGTAAAATATCGTGAGACAAAGGGAATTGGTAATGTATGTGAATGGTTCATTCGATCACTAAAGTCATCGTTGAATATGTGGGAGCCATTATGGATCTCCGCATCCCGCTATTGGTTATTGGTCGGAGTGAGTACTCAACCATGTCCGCATAGTTCTCGAACCGTAGGGTGACACACTTAAAGTTGGATGTTGAAATGGTAGTACTTGAATTATGGAATGGAGTTCGAATATTTGTTCGGAGTCCCGGATGAGATCCCGGACATCACGAGGAGTTCCGGAATGGTCCGGAGAATAAGATTCATATATAGGATGTCATTTTATGTGAAATAAAATGTCGCGGAAGGTTCTATGGAAGGTTCTAGAAGGTTCTAGAAAAGTCCGGAAGAAACCACCAAGGAAGGTGGAGTCCACAAGGGACTCCACCTCCATGGCCGGCCAGCCCTAGATGGGGTGGAGTCCCAAGTGGACTCCACCATAGGGGGCCGGCCACCCCCACATGGGAGGTGGGAATCCCACCTTTGGGTGGGAGTCCTAGTTGGGCTAGGATTGCCCCCTCCTATGGAAGGTTTTGGTTTCGGGTCTTATTCGAAGACTTGGACACCAACACTTGGGTTCCACCTATATAATGAGGGGCATAGGGGAGGGGCCGGCCACACCAAAGCCACCACCTTGGCCGCACCCCTTGGAGGCCGGCCACCCCTCTCCCCAAACCCTAGCCGCCCCACTCCTCCTTCTTCCCCGCACGCTTAGCGAAGCTCCGCCGGATCCTCCACCGCCACCGACACCACGCCGTCGTGTTGTCGGATTCAAGAGGAGCTACTACTTCCGCTGCCCGCCGGAACGGGGAGGTGGACGTCGTCTTCATCAACAACCGAACGTGTGACCGAGTACGGAGGTGCTGCCCGTTCGTGGCGCCGGAACCGATCGTGATCAAGATCTTCTACGCGCTTTTGCAAGCGGCAAGTGAACGTCTACCGCAGCAACAAGAGCCTCATCTTGTAGGCTTTGGAATCTCTTCAAGGGTGAGACTCGATACCCCCTCGTTGCTACCGTCTTCTAGATTGCATCTTGGCTTGGATTGCGTGTTCGCGGTAGGAAAATTTTTGTTTTCTATGCAACGTTATCCTACAGTGGTATCAGAGCCGTGTCTATGCATAGATGGTTGCACGAGTAGAACACAATGGTTTGTGGGCGTTGATGCTCTTGTTATCTTTAGTTGAGTACTTTGCATCTTTATGGCATAGTGGGATGAAGCGGCTCGGACTAACTTTACATGACCGCGTTCATGAGACTTGTTCCTCGTTCGACATGCAACTTGTATTGCATAAGAGGCTTTGCGGGTGTCTCGTCTCTCCTACTATAGTAAAGATTCAATTTACTCTTCTATTGACAACATTAGTATCAACGTTGTGGTTCATGTTCGTAGGTAGATTAGATCTATATCGAAAACCCTAAACCACGTAAAATATGCAAACCAAATTAGAGAGCGTCTAACTTGTTTTTGCAGTGGTTTGGTGATGTGATATGGCCATAATGTGATGATGAATATGTATGAGATGATCATTATTGTATTGTGGCAACCGGCAGGAGCCTTATGGTTGTCTTTAAATTTCATGTTGAGTAGTATTTCAAAGTAGTTGTAATAGTTGCTACATGGAGGACAATCATGAAGACGGCGCCATTGACCTTGGTGCTTCGCCGACGATGATGGAGATCATGCCCGAAGATGATGGAGATCATGTCCGTGCTTTGGAGATGAAGATCAAAGGCGCAAAGACAAAAGGGCCATATCATATCACATATGAACCGCATGTGATGTTAATCCTTTTATGCATCTTATTTTGCTTAGATCGCGACGGTAGCATTATAAGATGATCCCTCACTAAAATCTCAAGATAATAAAGTGTTCATCCTTAGTAGCACCGTTATCAAGTCTTATCGTTTCGAAGCATCTCGTGATGATCGGGTGTGATAGATTCGATAAGTACTTACAACGGGTGCAAGACAGCTTTTGCACATGCGGATACTAAGGTGGCCTTGACGAGCCTAGCATGTACGTACATGGTCTCGGAACACGTGATACCGAAAGGTAGAGCATGAATCATATGATTGATATGATGAACACTTTGAGTGTTCGCCATTGAAATTACACCTTTTCTCGTGATGATCGATTTGAGGTGCGATGGATTTGGTTCGTGTGATCACTAAGACAATGCGAGGGATATTGTTTTGAGTGGGAGTTCACCTAGATTTTTAATTATGTTGAATTAAAATTTGAACTCAATTTGTCATAAACTTAGTCTAAACTATTGCAAATATATGTTGTAGAGATGGCGTCCTCAATCAATTTTAACCACTTCCTAGAGAAAGAAAAGCTTAAGAGCAACGGTAGCAACTTCACCGACTGGTTCCGTCATGTGAGGATCTTCCTCTCTGGCGGAAATCTGCAATATGTGCTTGATGCACCGCTAGGTGACCCTCCAGTAAAAGCTGTTTACGAGACTCGGAAAACTCGGTACTCTCAAGTTCAGTGTGCCATCCCGTGCGTCCTGGAATCCGATCTTCAAAAACGTTTTGAGCACCACGATCCTCATGAGTTGATGAATGAGCTGAAAGCTATTTTTGAGACTCATGCGGCCGTGGAATGCTATGAAGCATCGAAACATTTCTTCACTGTATGATGGAAGAAGGCAGCTCCATTAGTGAGCACATGCTCGCCATGACCGGGCATGCGAAGAAACTCGATGACTTGGGAATAGTGATTCCTAACTGACCGGGGATTAATCGTGTCCTTCAATCACCGCCACCAAGTTATAAGAACTTTGTGATGAACTACAATATGCGTAACATGAACAAGGAGTTACCTGAACTCTTTGGCATGCTAAAAGCTGCCGAGATTGAGATCAAGAAAGAGCACCAAGTGTTGATGGTCAACAAGACCACCAGCTTCAAGAAACAGGGCAAGTCTAAGGGAAAATTCAAGAAGGGTGGCAAGAAAGCTGCCACGCCTCCTATGAAACCTAAGAACGGCCCTAAGCCCGATGCTGAGTGCTATTACCGCAAGGAGAAGGGACACCTGGAAGCGTAATTGCTCCAAGTATTTGGCGGATCCGAAGAGCGGCCTTGTCAAGAAGAAGAAAGAAGGTATATCTGATATACATGTTATAGATGTTTATCTCACTAGTTCTCGTTCTAGTACCTGGGTATTTGATACCGGTTCGGTTGCTCATATTTGTAACTCGAAACAGAACTAAAGAATAAACGACAACCGCCGAAAGATGAAGTGACGATGCGCGTTGGAAACGGATCCAAGGTCAATGTGATCGCAATCGGCACACTTCCTCTACATCTACCTTCGGGATTAGTTTTAAGCCTAAATAATTGTTATTATGTACTGCGTTGAGCATGAACATTATATCCGGATCTTGTTTAATGCAAGACGGTTATTCATTCAAGTCTCGAGAATAATGGTTGTTCTATTTTTATGAATAATATCTTTTATGGTCGAGCACCACAAAAGAATGGCTTATTTCTGTTAGATCTCGATAGTAGTGATACGCATATACATAACATTGATGCTAAGCGAATTAAACTTAATGATAATTCTACTTATATGTGGCACTCGCTGCCTTGGTCATATTGGAGTGAAACGCATGAAGAAACTCCATACCGATGGATTACTTGAATCACTTGACTTTGAGTCACTTGATAGATGCGAAGCATGTCTAATGGGAAAAATGACTAAGACTCCATTTTCTGGTATGATGGAGCGAGCTACCGACTTATTGGAAATCATACATACCGATGTGTGCGGACCAATGAGTGTAGCATCGCGCGGTGGTTATCGTTATGTTCTAACCTTCACAGATGATCCGAGTAGATATGGGTATATCTATTTCATGAAACATAAATCCGAAACTTTTGAGAAGTTTAAGGAATTCCAAAGTGAAGTAGAAAATCAACGTAACAAGAAGATTAAATTTCTACGATCCGATCGCGGAGGTGAATATCTAAGTTATGAGTTTGGCATGCATTTAAAGAAATGCGGAATACTTTCACAATTGACACCGCCGGGAACACCACAACGAAATGGTGTGTCCGAACGTCGTAATCGAACTCTCTTAGATATGGTTCGTTCTATGATGTCTCTTACCGATTTGCCGTTATCATTTTGGAGTTATGCATTAGAGACAGCCGCATTCACTTTAAATAGAGCACCATCAAAATCCGTAGAAACGACACCGTATGAATTATGGTTTAATAAGAAACCTAAGCCGTCGTTCCTTAAAGTTTGGGGTTGCGAAGCCTATGTAAAAAAGTTACAACCGGACAAGCTAGAACCCAAAGCGGAGAAATGCGTCTTCATAGGATACCCTAAGGAAACTATAGGGTACACTTTCTATCACGCATCCGAAGGCAAAATCTTTGTTGCTAAGAACGGAACCTTTCTTGAGAAAGAATTTCTCACTAAAGAAGTGACTCGGAAGAAAAGTAGAACTCGATGAGATTAATGAATCTATACTCGTTGATCAGAGTAGCGCAGTACCGGAAAATGTACCTGTACCGCCTACACCGGCAACAGAGGAAGCTAATGATAATGATCATGAAACTTCGAACGAGGAAACTACTGAACCTCGCAGATCGACAAGGGAACGTGCCACTCCCGATTGGTATGATCCTTGTCTAAATGTCATGATTGTAGATAACAATGATGAGGACCCCGCGACGTATGAAGAAGCGATGATGAGCCCAGATTCCAACAAATGGCCAGAAGCCATGAAATCCGAAATGGGATCCATGTATGATAACAAAGTATGGACTTTGGTAGACTTACCCGATAGCCGAAAGGCTGTCGAGAATAAATGGATCTTCAAGAGAAAAACAGATGCTGATGGTAATATTACCGTCTATAAAGCTCGACTTGTCGCAAAGGGTTTCCGACAAATTCAAGGAATTGACTACGATGAGACTTTCTCACCCGTAGCGAAGCTAAAATCTGTGAGGATTTTGTTAGCAATAGCTGCATTTTTCGATTATGAGATTTGGCGTATGGATGTCAAAACGGCGTTCCTTAATGGAGACATTGAGGAAGAGTTGTATATGGTACAACCCAAAGGTTTTGTTGATCCTAAAAATGCCGACAAAGTATGCAAACTTCAGCGTTCAATCTATGGACCGAAGCAAGCATCGAGAAGTTGGAACCGACGCTTTGATAAGGTGATCAAAGACTTCGGGTTTATACAAAGGTCATGGAGAGGCCTGTATTTACAAGAAAGTGAGTGGGAGCTCTGTAGCATTCCTAATATTATATGTAGATGACATATTATTGATCGGGAATGATATAGAACTATTAAGCAGTGTAAAAGGTTATTTGAATAATAGTTTTTCAATGAAAGACCTTGGTGAAGCATCATATATATTAGGCATCAAGATTTATAGAGATAGATCAAGACGCCTAATAGGGCTATCACAGAGTACATACTCGGACAAGATTCTAAAGAAGTTTAGAATGGACGAAAGTAAGAAAGGGTTTTTACCTATGTTACTGTGCAAGGTCTTGAGTAAGACTCAAGGACCGGCTACGACAGTAAGAAAGAGAAAGGATGAATCAAATCCCCTATGCTTCGGCAAGAAGGCTCTATTATGTATGCCATGCTATGTACAAGACCGGATATAGCGCATGCCGTTAGTTTGACTAGCAGATATCAAAGTGATCCAGGAATGGAACACTGGACAGCGGTCAAGAATATCCTAAAGTACTTGAAAAGAACTAAGGATATGTTTCTTTGTTATGGAGGTGACCAAGAGCTCGTTGTAACAAGTTACACCGATGCAAGTTGGAACACCGATCCCGATGACTCTAAGTCACAATCCGGGTACGTGTTTATATTGAATGGTGCTGCAGTAAGTCTGGGCAAGCTCGAAGCGAGTGCACGGTGGCGAAGTCTTCAACGAATCGAGTACATAGCGGCTTCGCAGGCTTCATCGAAGCGGTATGGATGAAGAGGTTCATTGTAGAGCTCGGTGTGGTTCCTAGTGCATTGGACTCATTAATCATTTACTCGTGATAACATGGGTGCCATCGCCAATGCACAAGAGCCAAGGTCACACAAGAGGCCGAAGCATATCAAGCTGCGTTACCACTCGATTCGCGAGTACATCGAAGATGGAGAAGTAAAGATTTGCAAAGTACACACCGATCCGAATATAGCAGATCCGTTGACTAAAGCTCTCCCTAGGGCAAAGCATGACCAACACCGTAATGCCATGGGTGTTAGGTATATTACAATGTAATCTAGATTATTGACTCTAGTGCAAGTGGGAGATCGAAGGAGATATGCCCTAGAGGCAATAATAAAAGTAGTTATTATTTATATCTCTATGTTTATGATAAATGTTTATATATCATGCTAGAATTGTATTAACCGAAACATTAGTACATGTGTGATATGTAGACAAACAAGAAGTCCCTAGTATGCCTCTTAAACTAGCTTGTTGATTAATGGATGATTAGTTTCATAATCATGAACATTGGATGTTATTAATAACAAGGTTATATCATTGTATGAATGATGTAATGGACACACCCAATTAAGCGTAGCATAAGATCTCGTCATTTAGTTATTTGCTATAAGCTTTCGATACATAGTTACCTAGTCCTTATGACCATGAGATCATATAAATCACTTATACCGGAAAGGTACTTTGATTACACCAAACACCACCGCGTAAATGGGTGGCTATAAAGGTGGGATTAAGTATCCGGAAAGTATGAGTTGAGGCATATGGATCAACAAGTGGGATTTGTCCATCCCGATGACGGATAGATATACTCGGGCCCTCTCGGTGGAATGTCGTCTAATGTCTTGCAAGCATATGAATAAGTTCATAAGAGACCACATACCACGGTACGAGTAAAGAGTACTTGTCGGAGACGAGGTTGAACAAGGTATAGAGTGATACCGAAGATCAAACCTCGGACAAGTAAAATATCGTGAGACAAAGGGAATTGGTAATGTATGTGAATGGTTCATTCGATCACTAAAGTCATCGTTGAATATGTGGGAGCCATTATGGATCTCCGGATCCCGCTATTGGTTATTGGTCGGAGTGAGTACTCAACCATGTCCGCATAGTTCTCGAACCGTAGGGTGACACACTTAAAGTTGGATGTTGAAATGGTAGTACTTGAATTATGGAATGGAGTTCGAATATTTGTTCGGAGTCCCGGATGAGATCCCGGACATCACGAGGAGTTCCGAATGGTCCGGAGAATAAGATTCATATATAGGATGTCATTTTATGTGAAATAAAATGTCGCGGAAGGTTCTATGGAAGGTTCTAGAAGGTTCTAGAAAAGTACGGAAGAAACCACCAAGGAAGGTGGAGTCCACAAGGGACTCCACCTCCATGGCCGGCCAGCCCTAGATGGGGTGGAGTCCCAAGTGGACTCCACCATAGGGGGCCGGCCACCCCCCACATGGGAAGTGGGAATCCCACCTTTGGGTGGGAGTCCTAGTTGGGCTAGGATTGCCCCCTCCTATGGAAGGTTTTGGTTTCGGGTCTTATTCGAAGACTTGGACACCAACACTTGGGTTCCACCTATATAATGAGGGGCATAGGGGAGGGGCCGGCCACACCAAAGCCACCACCTTGGCCGCACCCCTTGGAAGCCGGCCACCCCCTCTCCCCAAACCCTAGCCGCCCCACTCCTCCTTCTTCCCCGCACGCTTAGCGAAGCTCCGCCGGGATCCTCCACCGCCACCGACACCACGCCGTCGTGCTGTCGGATTCAAGAGGAGCTACTACTTCCGCTGCCCGCTGGAACGGGGAGGTGGACGTCGTCTTCATCAACAACCGAACGTGTGACCGAGTACGGAGGTGCTGCCCGTTCGTGGCGCCGTAACCGATTGTGATCAAGATCTTCTACGCGCTTTTGCAAGCGGCAAGTGAACGTCTACCGCAGCAACAAGAGCCTCATCTTGTAGGCTTTGGAATCTCTTCAAGGGTGAGACTCGATACCCCCTCGTTGCTACCGTCTTCTAGATTGCATCTTGGCTTGGATTGCGTGTTCGCGGTAGGAAATTTTTTGTTTTCTATGCAACGTTATCCTACAAAGGTAAAATGATATCCCTCGGAGCAAGACTGGTTCTCATTAATGCAGTACTCACTAACATGGTGATGTATATGATATCCTTCTTCATCTTGCCAAGAGGTATGTTACATGTACAAGCTCGATTATTATAGATCAAGTTTTTTTTTTGCAAGAGGATAGTGAAAAAAAGAAATATCGACTGGTCAAGTGGTCTATCGTATGCCGACCCAGAGATATGGGTGGGCTAGGTGTTCATGACCTTGAGGTCAAGAACTCGGCCTTGTTAGGTAAGTGGCTCTATAAGCTTCTAGCAGAACATGGCGTATCGTAGACCATGGTTAAAAGAAAGTACATTGGCGAGAAAGCTTTATCCCGGATCCATTGGAAACCGGGAGACTCGCATTTCTGGGCTAGCCTAATGGCAACAAAGAAATTTTCCTTCAGATATGGCACTTTCAATATTAAGGATGGATTGCAGATACGGTTTTAGGAGGATACATGGCTAGGGAATAGGCCTCTCTCTGAACAATATCCAGCGTTATACATCATTGTTCGTCGCAAAAGCGATACAATTGTATTAGTAATGGCAACCTCACCTCCGACACTGATGTTTAGACGAGATTTAATCGGTCCGAGACTTCTTACATGGAATGCCTTACTACTACGTTTGGACTCCATTCAGTTGTCCGAAGGGTAGGATAAATTTCGTTGGAACTTACAATGCAATGGAAAGTTCTCTGTAAATTCGTTGTACAATGCAATTATCCAACCTGAAATACCAGTTGATAAAAACAAGAAAATTTGAAAGATGAAAATACCGCTCAAAATTAAGATTTTTGGCTGGTAGTTGCGTTGAGGAGTAACCCTAACCAAAGATAATCTTGTGAACCGCAATTGGCATGGGAGTACGCTGTGTGTTTTCTGTCACCACAACGAGACGATTAAACACTTGTTCTTGCAATGTTGCTTTGCCAGGTCTATATGGTCATGCATCCAAGTAGCTTCTGATCTGTATCCCCGACTAGTGTGGCCAATATCTTTGGTAATTAGCTATCGATTAGAACGTTTATTAGGGTTGGGGCGCTTGCCATTGTATGGTCGATGTTGCTGTGTAGAAATGACAAAGTTTTTAATGATAAGAATTATTCTCTCTTGCAGGTTATCTACAGATTTACCGCTACTCTCCATTCGTCGTATGCGCTGCAAAAGATGGAGAATCGCGACCTCTTTAAGGAGGTCTGTACACGGTTGGAGGACACGGCGGGGAATACTTTTTCCCCACATGGGTGACAGCATAATCTACAGATTGGACCTCCGCCTTTATCTGAGGCGTCTTACAGTTGCTCATGTTTGATATGTAAAATCACTACAGATTTTTGAAACTATTTGAACGGCTGTGTGCATCTTAGCTATGCAGCAGGTGTAATTGCTTTCGTAAGTAATAAAGCGCCCATTATATAAAAAATTAGATAGACAAACATTCAGAGCCTAGTTGTCTTGCTGTACTACAGTCCAACGATGGAAATTGAGATATCAGAAGTATATGGAGTTAATAATGCCTTGGTATGGTATTTTTTCTGTAGTGGTACCATGCTTACTCTACTCTTAATGAAACTCTTGATGCCTTGGCGGAACCTGTCAATTTCCAGTCTAAATAGCTGCACTTGCAATAATTTTGACAAGGGATTCAATCTCCAAATTCAACGTCTGGCTAGCACTTTCGTTAACATGTGAGATCTGAATCCACTCAAAAGTGCCATGACCGAGAGAGTCTCACCATCCACAATCTTTCATTTGCAGTCTTGCAGATCAAGAGACCGTGAGGAGAATTACCAGCAATACCATACCAATGCTCTCCAGTTGCAGTTCAATCACCACCGCTGGGGGCAAAAACGAAATCTAACAACGTAACCCAGCAATACCCAGGCCTCGCCACGGCCTGCATCGAACTAACGCACATTATTATTATTATCGCTACATTACATTACACAACAAAGATACAATGTCAATGTCATGGTTGACATCATATATGCGTGCGCTACATAACAGGTGAAAGCACCCTCTCCTCTAAACAGATACAGTCTTCGGCTTCGCGCCCATCTTCTTCCACGACACGCTGGGCATGATCTGCGCTGTGTCGACCCGGTCCTTGTACTGTACGGCGAAGTTGAGAAGCGAGTCGAGGAGCGAGTCAGACAGAAGGTGGGGCACCAGCCCGAGCTCGGAGAGCTTGGAGTGCTTAGCGTTGTAGTAGTGCTCCTCTGCCTCAACGCGCGGGTTGGGCACCGACTTGGTCTGCACCTCCAGCCCGAGCTTCGCTCCCGCAGCCGTCACCAGCCTGGCTAGCTCGTTGACGGAGAACTGCTCGGTGAATTGGTTGAAGACTCTAAACTCGCCTGGTTTGGCCGGGTTCGCGATTGCTAGCTCGACGCATTGCACGGTGTCCCTGATGTCCAGGTATCCACGGGTCTGAAGGAGAGTATGGTACAGAAAATTTGATCATTACATTGTATAGCAAACGATGATTATGATCACCTACAAATATTATGTGAAGTCATGACTAGAAGTACACAATCGAACCAAAACTTGCGCCTACTACACTGTTATTTATAACTAATGAAACGCTTCTTTTTGCATGTGGTACTCCAATTACTGTGTTTGCAAGTGCAAGCTGATCTATCACATTAATTTTCAACAGTGTGGTTGACAAACTTAGAATAAGTAGAAAACTCGAAATCTTAGACACAGCCTATAAACAGTCTTTGTACTGCAAGTTGCAATAACTACATGTTGGAGCAGTTGGGTCATCAAAAAGCTTTAGAAATTTATAGTATGTGCACGATGTTCAGTTCAATCCTAGCAGAGGATATCTACAAAGGTAACATGATCTACTTCCTGTTTTTTGAATTCATGAAATTTAAATGGTGGTTATGAGCTCTTACATCCTGAGGCTCCAAGCTAACAAAAGTTACGTCAACACTTTAAATTCCAAAATAAAAATGCTCTAATCAGAAGATGTATAGCATTGAACCACATGCAGCAACTGTGAAAGTAGAAACTTTAATAAAGAAAGTGCGCATAGAGCAAGGCAAACATCGAGAGTACCTGACCACCTTTTCCGTAAACTGTAAGCGGGTGACCTACAGCAGCCTGAACACAGAACCTATTCAGTGCTGTGCCAAAGACTCCATCATAGTCCAACCTATTGGATAGCTCTTCGTGCATAGCGGTTTCATCTGTTCTGACTCCATAGACGACGCCTTGGTTAAGATCTGTGGCCCTTATACCCCAAGCCTTGCAAGTAAATGCTATGTTGTGAGAGTCGTGCACTTTACTTAGATGATAGAAGGAGCTTGCTTGCTTTGGATAAGGTAAGGTGTCTGTTCTTCCATTGTGAGTAATAGTGAGAAATCCCTCTTCAATGTCAATATTTGGAGTTCCATACTCGCCCATAGTTCCAAGTTTAACCAAATGGCACTCTTCACTAAACTCCTTCATAGCAAACAAGACATTAAGTGTTCCAATAACATTGTTGTGTTGTGTGTATACTGCCCTTGAACGATCAATCATAGAATAGGGTGCTGATCTTTGTTCGCCAAAGTGGACAGCAGAATCTGGCTCAAAAGACTTGAAGGCTTCTGAGAGGAATTCAAAGTCACATATATCGCCAATGAAGAGCTGGATTGTCTTGCCAGTAAGGGCTTTCCATCGGCGAATGCGATTTTGGATGGAAGCGATGGGAGTAAGCGAATCAAGGCCAAGCTGATGGTCAAAAAGGCGTCGGACAAGATTATCAACAATAGCAACCTCGTAACCTTTGTTGGAGAGATGAAGAGCAGTTGCCCAGCCGCAGTATCCATCTCCACCGATAACCATAACCTTCTTGGGTCTCGAGGACGACTGCCCAGACACTTGCTGACCCCCAGTAAGAGGTGTTTGCGTTACATTTGTCTGTCCTTGTACGGCAGCGCTAGCACGAGTAACAAATAACTTGTTTGGTCTCTTGGAACATGATCTGAGGTTCAGATTCGAGGTTGAAGATTTTGAATTTTGGAACCGGATGACATTGTTGTGGCCATGACTTGGTGAGCCGGAGTGTGTCTTAACAGCAGGAGATAGGCTGAAACCACAGTGAGCGACCAGATTCGCCATTCTCATTATCCTTCCTCTTCCACTCTAATAATTGCAGCGTACTCTACATACACAGTTTCGTGGTAAGTAACTGAAAAAACAACGTAGTACAAGATACAGATTCATTCCAAGATGGAAATAACATAAGAGCACAAAGGATAAAGTAACATGGAGAAGTCAACACAGCCGGTTGTCAGATTGCTAATGTTCCACTTTAACCATAGTCCACAGCTAGCTGGTATCTGGTGTTGTAGTTCATTGAGAAAAGGGCATGTAAATTAGCCAATTTGTTGTTTATTTCTCCATAAATTCCATGAAAGCCAGCAGCCCTGTGCACTTCTATTGATGAGAAATATTACGGGATCAAAGAGTGTGTTCAAATACTGTTTCATTCCAACCCATGGAAACTGTGCTTCCGTTGTTTTGCACTAGCTGTCGCTATGGGTTTCAGACAATGAAACAAAATGAATTAGCAACAATATTTGCCGGTCTGGATCCAGATTTCTCCGTGCTGTTGCACGCCACAGCCACATACAGAAATTGTTCATTTGCTCCCACGGACCACATGCATAGAGGTTTCTTTCTACGGGCATGAAATACATGGGTGAAGATCAGGACAGGTTCGGATAAGATATGGGCAGATAGCCATTCCTACTTTGGCTATATCTAAATCCCAGTATGAGTATATGCAGCATGACGGATCTTGATTCCATGCCATGCAATTTAAGGTTTCTTTCACCTCTATGACTATGAGCTAGCTGACACAATCCATTTTTGCCCCACAAAACAAATGCAAGTCTACAAGACATCATCCGTTTATTCCCCTATCGTGGCACGCAGGGAAAAGCTTGCTGAACCTACTGTGACTCTACTTACTGACCTGGTATGCCTGCAAAATCAAACGGATAACCGGGAGAGGAAGACTGGATGGGGATTGAGTTCTCACCAGAACTGCTCCAGGGATTCGGCCGCCGCGGCCGCGTATGTGAGCCCTGCCGCCGCTGGCCCGTGGCCTGCACGACGCCTCTAGCTGCCCGTATGTAGGGAGCAGCCGCCTATAGCTGCGAGACGTCGGAGAGTCGGCCGGCCGGGAGGAGGGAGGAGGGTGAGGTAGAGAGGGTGACAGAGTGGCGAAGGAAACAGAGGATTGGATAGCAGCCAGCGGGAGGCAAAAGGAGTGCGTGGGATATTCGGGCCGAGGGATTCCGATCCTGGCCCGAGAAACCATCCGGTGAATATTCGGTCCAAGTAAAACCATTGCGTCACTCAAGTTTAACCTAAAAGCTTTATTTTGGTACTAAGTAAAAGTGGCCAAAAAATCAATTCCTTGGACAACCTTTACATGCCCTCAAGATCATTATGAATGGCTAGTCATGCCATTAGGATCATAAAATGCGCCTGCATTATTTCAAAAGAAGATGCAAAATATATTTAATGAGAACCAATCATTTATATTAGCCTATGTAGATGATTTGCTAGACTTCTCAAAATCTTACAAGGAACATAGCTCTCACCTTGAAGTTTAATCTAGAAAGGTAGAGAGAAATGGGTTAATATTATCTAAAAAAGAAGATGGACATTTGCAAGGAGAAAATTAATTTTCTTGTGCATGAAGTTGGTGAAGGGAAAATATATATGCAAGAAAATATTGCTAAGAAAATATTAAAATTTCGTGATGCTATGAGCGATATAATTGTTCTACAAATTTTCTAGGGATTGCAAACTATGCAAGAAATTAGGTTCTACAATTCCGTGATGATATGATTTTTTATCGTCTTCCCAAGTAGTTCCACCCGAAGGAATACTTCTCTACGACTACGGTTCTCGTTCTAATGCCATACAAGGCTTAGCAGAGAACTACACATAGAGTTTTCTCCTATAGGATCCCTAGCATATATAATTAAGAACCAATCCCATATAATCATGCTAAAAAGATCAGGAGAAACACAAAACTACTTCATTTCCACAATATAATTTACATACGGGTTTATCTTTTGGAAACCCTCGATGGGTTAACACAAGAAAGGAAATCACCTTCCTACCTTTACGATATTACAACACCTTCAAATTGCAGCTCTTATTATATGGAAGGAGGAAATACTTAGTAGTAGTAGTATGTATGTGTATAGTAATTAAGAGTAAGATCACGTACATATGTATGTGTGTATGAATGCAAGTATTAAGTTTGTTTTGCCATACTTGATTACCTTCAGGTGCCATAGTAGCGTCGACATACAGATAATGTGGGCTAGTACAAAACCTAGCGATCGACATGGTTCCTCATGATATACTTTTTCTTCTTCTGACACAGTCTATAAAAGTTGTATTACTCAAAGTTAACATTTCACTTGGCGCACTTTTATTGAAGTGTTATCCACATCAGAATGAATAAAACGTACAGCTGATTGAAATCTGAAGGATATTATTTCATACAAGTCCAGCCCACTCCAACAAAACCAGATTGGGTGTTGGCAGCAACAAATCCAGTGAGAAAACTGTCACCTAGATTCCAAGTTGAGTTCATCGCATGACATAATAATAATAATTGTCATATGTCACAAAATAAGTCATCTTAATAACATGTGAGTTCACCACATGACATGCAAATCATGTCACAAAATAAGTTGTCTTCATGATTGTGGCCATCCTTGAACTCTCTCTACTGTAGGAGTTTCTTTTGAGGAGATAATATCTTGCAAGTCCTGCGGTGATAACATCTTTGTAGAAGGCACGAAATCAATGTCATCAGAAAGAGCTGTTTCTAGCTCTGTGTGTTGGACTGTAAAGTGGTCTTTAAGAGCGGTGGTTATCCCTTCAGTAAAACCTGACCGTGATGGCATGTACTCGTTCATCCGGCACAGGAAATCCATGTGGTTCCTCGCCTGAAAAGCAAAAAAGGCATTAATTTGGAGATCACCATGACGGACCTTATTAGACTCCTAAGAATTAAAAGGCCTACATTAGCAAGATACTAAATGGCACTGTCCCTGACTTAGGCTCGGCAGTCCACACTACCGTTCTAATAGATTTCTAAAGTCAGAATCTATTTTCATTCGAACTGAAGCTTTCCTAGAATCGGCCAATCATTACAAAAATAGTAGCACTGCCATTATTCCTATGACAGAGGTGGTGTACTCAGTGGTCATTGCGCCACTCAGGGATCAATGTTAATCAGTCAGGTTTTAACAGAAACAAACTAAAAAAGCTGTCTGCTGACACTAAACTCTGCACAGTGTTCTCTGTAGTCCCCAGACTACTGAAGCCATAATTGTTGGTAAACCAGTTTGCACTGCGTTCAGCTACATGATGCTCAAGAATACACACACTCAAATGCTTAGATGGAAAATCAAATTATTCATACTTCAGGCATCAATATCATCAAATAGTAAATTGCAATCCTACTCTTAAACTTTCTTATTACGCCTCTCAGTGCAACTATCGCTGATGATCCTATAACTGGACGTAACCGATCAGTTAAACCCGTTACTAGGTAAACTGGGCCAAAGAATGCACCAAGATTTACCGAAGTGCATCGATTCTAAGTAGAGTTTTTTTTTATTTAACAGTATTCAGTTGACAGTTAGGTAAGCACTACAAAATGACCCGTATCCAAAAACCACTAAGTAATATCCACTGCCAGCTATTCAGCGGTTTACATATCCTGACATCCTGAGTTATTCAAGACATAGCAAAACCGTAGCCAAGAGCATAGACACTGGAACCTACTAATAGCTCAACCTGTTTTCCTATACTTGGGGATATATACCAACGCTGATCAGCCTTAAATTTGGTAATATATCATACTATAAAAGCTGATGCGCGGTAAGGTCTCTAAATCCCATGTCCTGTTTAGAAAGGTTGAAATTTTAATACGCTTGGTTCAAGGCAAAGTATAATAGAGAGAACTGTACCTGCCGATATTCAGGAGCACGTTGTGGTTTTTTTAAGTAATTCATACTTTTCGCATCATAATCCCATAAGAATGATGTGTGATGTACCCAACGATCTTTTGTTATGGACTGAGCATTTCCACCAAACTTTCTATGACCGAATGCATAGTCTGCAACAAATATGTATACACAAGTTTAGCTTTGGGAAAAATAAGGTACATGTATATCACAAATTGGCATCTCTGAATATTCAATAAATATATTCAGGATCAATTGTCAACAAATATAATTGCAAATTTGGAAGAGAAGCATCGAATATAGGATAGTCTCTCCAGCTGTCTACGTCAATAGTACTAGTAGAAAAGCTACACATTAAATCATTTCAGGAGTCCTTGCAAGACAATAAATGAAAAACAAAAAGGATCATATCACGCTTATAAATGATATCTAAAATCAAGATTAATGATTACAATGAAAATCAAAACTTCTACTTGAATGATATACTCATATGTGATTCCATGGGTTTCTTCTAATCAATGCCATGTAAAGTTGTAGATTACTTAGATCAGTTTAGTAGATCGTAGATACATTTGCTCTGACTTGTCAAAATTTCGTAGATGGAGACCGGGAAATCCTGAGGTCTTTAAACCTTCATAGTCATTACGAAAGTGTAACAGAAATTAAAATGAAAAATTGAGTAAACTCATCACACTGCCAGATAAACGATCCATGCAAAGGTATGATTAAGAACACTGACAATCTTCATCGAGTACAGTAAACAATGGCACTGTATAATTAAATGGCAAGTGGTGAAATACCTCTGCTAATTTGACATACCATTCTCACGCAGTTGAAATTCGCCGAACCCACGGAACACTTTACCATACAGCTGGCCTGTCCATGTCATGATGTCGCGAGGAAACGGCTGCAGCCCGGCAACAGCAGTCTTATTGCATATGAAGGTGACGAACACCGTCCCCTGATCAACAATGACAGTGCCACCTCCGCTGAAGCGCCTTATCACCGGCACACCGTCCCGAAGAACAGGCTGTATCTCGACGAGCTCAGAGACTTTCCTGTCGGCGCAACAAAACCATGTGAACAACCGAACTCCGCTAGGCACGCATGCATGAATAACGGAGGCAACATACGTAGTAAAGACAACCGGGAGGACATTACCCAGAGACGCCCATGACGATGGTGGCAGGAGCCGTGCCGTCATTGAGGATGCACCAGTTGTCGCTGGTCCGACGCAGCAGCCGTTCCTCCAGGTGCAGCTGCTGCATGATCGGCGCGCCGCCCATGGTGACCAGCCTCATGAGTGGCCGTGCCACGTTCCTCTCGATGACGGAACCGAAAGCCATTCTTGGCGCCGCTTCGTTCGTCTTTTGGAGGCCAAAAAAGAAGAGACGTTTCAGGGAAGCATTTTTCCGAACACCTGTTGTGCGCGCTTAGGCTCCTTCAGATCGCTAGTGCAGTGGGACTCGGCCAGGCTCAGGCGCGTACGACAAGCAGCAGCGGCGCCTGGGATGGGGAGAAACAGATTGCATGCGGGGGACTGCGCGCGGGTGACTGGCGTATCCCGAAGGGACGTTGACGACAGCAGGAGGGCGAGCGGCGGAGGTAGGAGGCGGAACGGTGATGTTTTTTTCTTAATGATAATGGGCCATGGCCAAGATCAGGCCAGATTCACGGCCCACCATACGTTGGAGGATTTCTCTGTTCGGTCGAAAACCGGAAAGTGGAAGTTCACAAGTTCATCGTTGGATTCCTCTTTCGTTCGTCGTTCTTCGTTGAAGTGTGTGTGTCAATGTGGATGCAGCTCTGTTTCCTGATGAATATAGAATTGGGTGGGGGGCTGTGCTCCATGATCACTTGGGAGCCTTTCAGCTTGCTGTTTCAGAAGGTTTAGAAGGCAGTCCAACCCCTGAACTTGCCGAGGCATTGGTCATCAGAAATGCCCCGCGTTTTGCTGCTGATAGAGGTTATCAGGATATTGTCCTAGCAGCTGACTGCCTCTCCATGGTTCAACGGATCAACTCTCCTTCACAAGATTGATCTGCTGTGGGAACTTTGGTGAGTGATATCAAGATTCTGACGAATGAGGTTCAGTCCTGTTTGGTCAAGAACTATGGTCGTAGGATGAATGTGGCGGCGCATACTCTTGCTCGTAGTTGTGAGCATCAAGTTTTTCATGTTTTTATGTAACCCCAGAGTGTATCCGGGAAATACTTTGTGCTGATGTTATTTAATCGACAAAGCGCCACAATTCTCACAAAAAAAAAGTCCACTTTTAATACTCTGATACTCGATAAATCCTACTACATGATGTTGCATCATCACCACCTAGCTAGCCCTCGTAACATGATTAGGAAACACCGGTGGCCATGGCAGCTCGAACGGGTACCCTACCCCGTTGTACTTATTCCTCTCGTGCTCGCGTTCCACCCGCTTCGTGTCGACCTCGACAGAGAACACCCACGGATCCTCCCCTGGTGCTAGGATGGGTGAAAGCAAGATGTAATCTGCATTGGCCGCGACTATCCTGGCTCCGTGCTCGAAGAAGTTGTCCTCGCGCCCCGGCAGCCCAACCGTGGCCTCCGCCAACCCGACCAGCTCCTTCTCCAAAATCCACCTGTTGTTGTCATCATGGTCATCTGGTTGGATACACGAATGCCGTTGCGCAAAGATCTTAAGATCGTTGCCTGCGAGGCGGACGACGCGTAAAACGCCATCCTCGCCGCCGATGATCCAAGAGCCACATTTCCACCGAACATAGGATCCCCAGATTTCCTCCGGGAACGTGACCATGGAGTACTCTGCGGTCGTCTCGTTAAGAACGAGCACCTCCGTGCCGTCCCCTTCCTCGATTCCCCAGTACACGCAGGCATTGACGCGCCCGACGAAGTTATCATGGCCGAACGACCAAGGAAGTTTAGCTTCGCGGGTGGCCTCGCTGCGCGCTGGCCTCCAGCCGCCGCCGCTGCCAGGGGAGAAGACGCAGGCTAGGGTTTCATCGACCGCCCCGATGACCCTGAAGTTCGACATGCCAAGTTGGCTGTCCGCATCGTCGCAGTCGACTAGGAACATGCCCAGGCTGAAAAGGATGTCCGGCGGCACAGGGATCCCCTGGCGGCGCCGCGTGAGCGGCTCGCAGACTAGGAACTCGTGGCGATAGCGCTTCGTCCATGTGGAGAGGAGGAGGAGGCTTCTGCGGCTGTCGGCTATCTCCCAGTAGTAGTCCTTGCCGACGTCCGGAAGGAAGTCGAGGACGAAGCGGCGGACGTCAACGGGGGATGGCGCAGCCGGCGAGGCGGGGACAGGGACGAAAGCGGGAGGTTCGTCATCATCGTTGAAGATGTGGTTGTGGTAGTCACCGACGCGTATCGTGTGTGGGTGGGCGCAGCGTACGCGGGCATGGAAGCCGGCATCGGCGACCACGAGGCACCATCGCCTACAGGCGGCGGCGGCGCGGACGAGGCACGGGGAAGGGCCGAGGCGGAGCAGGATGTGCTCGAAGAGGTGATCTGGGAGGTCCAGAACGGTCGTCGCCGCCCCGGCATCTCTCCTCTTCTTCTTGGACCTGTTCTTTCTGTTAGAATTTAATTAATCATGTAATTAATTAGTTAAATCTTTGCTTGTAAGTTGTAACCACATGTGGGAAACCCCACGATGTGGAACCGACATGTCGTTCGTGGAGCGTCGCCTCCAGGAACCGCCTTCCGAAACGTCGCCTCGTTTGGAGACGTCTGTTCCCCCTGTATATAAGTGCTCAATCATCAATGAAAATATTACTGGATTGATTCATTGTCTCTCTCGCTCGATTCTCTCCCGATTACTCAAAACACGTTATCAGCACGCTCTACATCTGAGCGATTCGAGATCAAGAAGAACAGGAGGAGAAGAACAGGGGAAAAGTTCTCTACGGGAACAATCCGATGAAAGAGGAATTATGCCTTGTGGACAGTGCTACCACAAACTCCATACTGAGGGAGTTGAAATATTTCCAAACTCTGAAAAAGATGAATGGTGATATTTTGACTATCGCTGGACGCGATACGGTAATTGTTGGCACTGGACGTGCCATATTTACCCTCCCAAACGGTACACAAGTGATACTTGAGGATCGGAAAACCAAAACTGATCATGGGTGCATATGCACCTGGTATGTATAAAACATATTTCAAAAAGTAAAAAAATTTAGGAAAAAAATTTAGCATGTAGAGGGACATGTTCTATATGTACACATAAAGTTTCACGTAAAACCAACAATTTTTGCACCATGTGTAAAAAAGACAAATAATGCCTCGTGAAATAAACTATTTTAACACCAAAAATTTGTCTTTTTAGTACAGGGCACAAAACATATCGGTTTTTGCTGAAACAACTTTGTGAACATGTAACATGTCAAGGTATACACGAGGCATTTTTGTTTTTATTTTTTTAACATTTGGAAATATGTTTAATATGCATTTCAAATAAAGGGTGCATATGCACCCGGGTGCAGAAACACCCTGTCCCTTGAGGATGCCTTGTTGTATCCCGATTCTTCACGTACCTTAATCAGTTATCGAGATATCCGTAAGAATGGTTTTCACATCGAAACCCATGAAGACAACAAAGAGGAGTATCTACTCTTCACAAAAGATTACGGATATGGCAAGCAAGTACTTGAAAAAATTCCTTCTCTGTTGTTCGGATTGTACTATACGTACATCAAGCCCGTAGAACATGTTGCTTACAAGGTAATTTTCCAGAATGTTGACGCATTCCAAACCTGGCATGATCGCCTAGGCCATCCCGGCATCGGGATGATGAGGAAGATTACTAGCAATTCCATTGGTCACAATTTGCATGAGTCCAAATTTTCTCAGTCATCGGATTTTGTGTGCACATCATGTGTCACGGGAAAGCTTATTTTGAGGTCTTCGCACCTCAAGATACAAGCTGAACCACTTCAATTTCTTGAACGAATTCAAGGTGACATTTGTGGTCCCATCCAACCATTATCTGGACCATTTCGGTATTTCATGGTTTTAATTGACGCATCTACACGATGGTCACATGTGTGCCTTCTATCCACACGAAACCATGCATTTGTCAAGATAATGAGGGAAGTAATTAAGTTACAGGCTCATTATCCGGAAAGTCGAATTAAATCAATTCGCCATGACAACGCTGCGGAATTCTCTTCACGTGCCTTCAATGACTATTGCATGGCCCTGGGCACTGGCGGAGCTTCGTTGGGGCCAACCTGGGCCGTGGCCCGCCCAGGTTTTTGGCAAAAAATGTATTAACTCATATGCATCCGTGGCCCAGCCCATCAGAACACATTGGCCAGCCCGCGATGCTTTCTTCCAGGCTGTCTCCTACTCTCTTTTCTTTAGATCGACTTGTCTCCTACTCTCGTTCGCTAAGTTTCTCTCGATAGACATAAGCGATGATCATGGAAAGCGCCTCGCCACTTGCTGGTTTTAGCGATTAAGCATATACAAACAAGAGAAACTTTGGTGGAATGTGTGGAGCACAGCCGGGAGATGGCCGAGGAGATCGCTACGGCCGTAGCACGGCGCTACACCACACGGGGTTGCACCGGCCAGAAGTCCAGTGAGCCGGCAGGCCTCATACTCATGTACAATTTACATGCTCGGTACTTCTCTTTCTTTTCCTAAATTGTTAGTTATTTGACAGCATGGAATCTCTCGGAATTTACTCCGTAATTTTACAAACTGTGACAACAATGGGACTGGCCTTAAAGAAGTGGTATGTTTGAGAACAATTTTTTTTAAAGGTTTTGTTGTAAGCTGGCCCGCCCATGGTTATTCTTCAAGCTCCGCCACTGGCCCTGGGGATTGAAGTTCAGCACTCTGTTCCATATGTCCATACTCAAAATGGTTTGGCTGAATCCCTTATTAAGAGGATCAAACTCATTGCAAGACCTTTGTTAATGAATTGCAGCTTGCCAACCTCGTGTTGGGGTCACGCAGTTTTACACGCTGCGGACTTAACCCAATTGCGACCTAATGCATACCACAGTACTTTCCCTCTGCAATTGGTACGTGGAAATCCACCCAGCATTTCCCATCTGCGTAAGTTCGGATGTGCTACATACATCCCGATCTCACCACCTCTGCGTACATCCATGGGCCCACATAGGAAACTGGGGATCTATGTGGGGTACAAATCGCCGTCGATTATTAAGTACCTAGAACCCCTTACTGGGGATCTATTTACAACCCGTCACGCTGATTGCATATTTGACGAGGAACACTTTCCGGCATTAGGGGGAGATTTCAAGTACCAGAAAGAATGCCCGGAAATTGATTGGAATGCTCTTGCCATTTCATCTTCCGATCCACGTACCCAAGAGATCGAACTCCAAGTTCAGAAAATCATAAATTTGCAACATCTTGCAAATAATCTGCCAGATTCATTTACTGATCTAAAAGGTGTCACAAAATCCTTGAATCCGGCCAGAAATGCGCCCGAAAGAGTGGAGGTACCAACTAAAACCACTCAACTACCCATTCCCAAAAAGAGGGGGAGTAGTACGGCCTCTGACCAGGATCCTGCTTCTCGCAAGCAGCAAAGGAGAGTGAGGAGAAACTCCTCAAAGTCGAGTAGATGCAAGTCAACTCAACGTTGACAAACACCTTATGGGTAGTATACACCCAGTGGAAGGGCAACCTCCACAACCCAGCTCCAGCTTGCACACACTGGCTGGGACATCGGAACACCTAGACTCACGCGTATTGGGAAATCACGAAGAGTTATCAACGGTGCACGAGATATCCATCAATTATATCGATTTTGGAGAATCATTTAACCGTAAGTCTACGATTGTCGACACTTATTTTTATGCTACAATTGCAAATACCCTTCTTAATGATCACGATCCAAGGACTATCGTTGAGTGTGAAAAACACTCCGACTGGCCTCAATGGAAGGATGCAATACAAGCAGAACTTGCCTCGCTTAATAAAAGGAAGGTATTCACAGAAGCAATACCAACACCTCCCAATGTTTTCCCTGTGGGATTCAAATGGGTTTTCCTCCGGAAACGGAATGAGAACAATGAGGTGGTGAGATACAAGGCAAGGCTCGTAGCACAGGGTTTCACGCAGAGACCCGGCATTGATTTCAATGAGACATATTCTCCAGTTATGAGTGGTATCACTTTCCGATATCTAATATCTTTGGCAGTGCAAAATCGTCTATCTATGCAGTTGATGGATGTCGTGACCGCATTACGGTTCACTAGATTCGGACATTTACATGAAGGTTCCAGACGGAATCTCTATCCCGGATGCAAGCGCAAAACGCAACATGTACTGTGTAAAACTGAACAAGTCTCTATACGGCTTTAAACAGTCGGGACAGATGTGGTACAACCGACTTAGTGAGTTCCTTCTTCGCAAGGGTTACTCCAACAGTGATGACTGCCCATGTGTCTTCATCAAGAAGTCCTCTTCAGGATTTTGCATCATTTCAGTGTACGTCGATGATCTCAACATCATTGGCAACACACAAGATATTGATGAAGCACGCAATCATCTAAAGACAGAATTTGAGATGAAGGATTTGGGTCAAACCAAATTTTGCTTGGGTCTCCAACTCGAGCACCTTCCCTCAGGAATAATGGTACACCAAGCTGCCTATATCCAGAAAATATTGGAGAAATTTAATATGGACAAATCCTATCCATCTAAAACTCCCATGGTGGTTCGATCTCTAGACGTAGAGAAAGATCCGTTCAGGCCGAGGGATGATGGAGAAGATATGTTGGGACCCGAGGTTCCATATCTCAGTGCCATTGGAGCGCTTATGTATCTTGCAAATTGTACGAGACCTGACCTCGCATTTGCAGTGAATCTACTTGCTAGACACAGCGCAGCTCCTACCAAACGCCATTGGTCAGGAGTAAAGAACGTCTTTAGGTATCTCCAAGGCACAAAGGATCTTGGCCTATTCTTTCAGTTTCAGAGAAATCTGGACACCAATATGATTGGATACACAGATGCTGGCTATTTATCTGATCCCCATAATGCCAGATCACAAACCGGCTTTGTGTTCCTACATGGTGGAACTGCAATATCATGGAAGTCTTCGAAACAGACTCTAGTTGCAACATCCACCAATCATTCCGAAATAATCGCATTATATGAGGCATCACGCGAATGTGTGTGGCTTCGCAGGATGATAAACAACATACAACAATCATGTGGAATTGGTTCTATCGAATCACCTACCATTATCTACGAAGATAATGCAGCTTGTGTTGCACAGATGCAAACAGGATACGTCAAGCGCAATATCACTAAGCATATTGCCCCTAAGTTGTTTTATCCCCATGAACTCCAAAAGAGTGGGGAAATAAACATCTTGCAAGTCAAATCATGCGATAACCTCGCTGATCTATTCACAAAGTCTCTACCAACTTCAACGTTCCAGAAATATATTCATGGAATTGGTATGCGACGACTTCGAGATTTGCAAGATTCAGGGGGAGTATCTTCCTGAACTACTCATGTTCAAAACATCATATTATACTCTTTTTCCCTTAGTGAGTTTACTTTACAGGTTCTCATAAAGGTTTTTAATGAGGTAATATCAACATAAGATCATATGTCATACTATCCCTTTTCCCCACCGGGGTTTTTAGGAAAGTATTCACGACATATTTATTGACCTCTATATTCTGTGGATATACTTCATATTGAGTTAACAGAGGCAATAACCATAATATGTTGTACCATTTCTCCTTATTTTCCCACTGGGTTTGAAGGAGTTTTAACAACATATCCTATACTATTCCTCATTTTTCCCACAGGGTTTTTGGAGGACTCCTCACATTTTTCCCACTGAGTTTTTGGAGGAGACTATTTCAAGATGATGAACACTTGCAAGGACAAGCATAGATTAGGGGGAGTGTTAGGATTTAATTAATCATGTAATTAATTAGTTAAATCTTTGCATGTAACCACATGTGGGAAACCCCCACGATATGGAACCGACATGTCGTTCCTGGAGCGTCGCCTCCAGGAACCGCCTTCCGAAATATCGCCTCGTTTGGAGACGCATGTTCCCCCTGTATATAAGTGCTCAATCATCAATGAAAATATTACTGGATTGATTCATTGTCTCTCTCGCTCGATTCTCTCCCGATTACTCAAAACACTTTCGCCATCAACGTTGGATCTAACTCCCGCACGGGTTTGTGCTCCGAAGATTTAGGCGTTAAAACTGCGGCGTGGCACGTCGCCGTGATATATTGCGTTTTTGGATCACAACCGCGCGATATATGCCGGAATTCTTGTTGGGTTTGCGAACTTTACTACTCCGTAAAACAAAGGAACCATACATGTGTACCCGATCTACTGCCACACGTCTGCATATTGGCATTAAATTCGTTTACTAAGGATGCATGGCATTATTTACCGAAAATCACAAATGTAGCTCGAGCTACACGTAGATTCTACCCGGCTCCGACACGGCCTGCACTCCAGCGCGGCCAGGCCCAAACTAACGTCAGGTATTACGGGGGTGCGGCGGGGGGGGGGGGTGGGCGACGTCGCCCTAGGGCTACAAAGAAGGGGGGAAACAAATCCACGAGGTCGATTTCGCTGTCCCTGACTAGGTCACTCGGCGCGTTCGCGTTCGCGCAGACGCAAACACGGCGCATATTTAAACCGCGTTTGTGTCTCGGCAGACAGACCAATCACTATGCGTCGTGTTGTTGGACCTGGGTGCAGACAAATATTTTGGAGCTGCCACAGATGTAGCCAATGACTACGTGTGCATGGCTGAGTCGACATGCTTCAAGATTATCATCGGGTTTTACAGGGAAGTGGTTGCACTGTTTGGGCCAAATTATTTGAGGCCATCAAATGAAGAAGATACAGCTCGGATCCTGGCACAAAAAATGTATAAAAAGGTTTTCCTGGTGGGCTCGGGAGTATCGACTACATACACTGGGTTAGAAGAATTGCTCATTCGCTTGATAAGGGTTGTACAAGGAGCACAAAATGATTCATGAACTTGTTGGATTGCAATTTATTTAATTCTTGTATGAATAATTTAATTTGTATTTTAAACTATTTGTATGAAATAATTTGTATATTTAAACGCCATAAATTAGTATTTGAACTATGTAAAATGTTATAATTAGTGAAAATGAAAAACAATTTTTTAGGGCCGGCTGTACATGGCACGCCGGTGTGGGATTACCGTCCCTAAATTAAGAAGCTCTTTGTGTTCTCCCTAGGGCGTTCTCGAGCTCCCGCTCATCCCCGCCATCGCCCTGAACCCGCCTAAATATCTTGAGATGGTTGTTCATGACGCGGATGACACGCAGCACGATGTCCTTGCCGGTGATGATCCGAGATGCCCCTTTGTGAAATGGCCCCTAGATGCTCACCGGGAAGACGGCGAGGGAGAACTTAGCGGCGGCGTCGTCGAGAACAAGCATGGTGGCGTCACCTTCGATTCCAAAGTAGAGGGAGCCATTGGCGCGCCCCATGAAACTTTTACCCAAGGAGTACGCCGGTGGAAGTTGCACGTCGACACTGGCGGCCGTCGTGTGGACTTGGTGCCATCCACCGTCGCTTCCCGAGGAGAAACGCATGCCATGGTCTTGCTGACAGCCGAGAGGATCCTGAAGTTAGACATGCCGATGCAGGGGCGGCCGGCATCGCTTCGGGCGCCGTCAAGGAGGCAGTGGAACACGGAGTGGTTGGTCCCTAGATACACCCTACGGAATTGGGGTCCGATTCTGCTCCTGTAAACTTTTTCCTATATATTCAAGGTAGCATGTTTGACCAGGTTTACACAAGCAAGGCTGGTGATTTATCGACGTTCATCCGTTGGTGCCAATCCAACTCAACACCGACTCTACCCTCCTTCGATCCTACTACTTCAGGGACTAGACTCCTATGTCAGCTCCCTCTTATCACAACCCCCGAGACTCCTACCCTCCAACAGAAAACACAGTGCAAACAGCGATAACGACAATGATCAGAACTCAGAAGCCATCACACACAAGGAACAACTGTTAATCAGTCGTGCAAACATGCCAAACGGATACATATCATCACAGAAGTGACATTGAGTTACTTGATCTACCAGAGGAACATAATGAATACACGAAATCCGAGTCTTTAAGCCCTTCGACTTGTTGGAACTAGATGTTCCAGCAAGTCCTTTTACTTGCAACCACCAGACAGTCACTTAGCTTTGCTGCCTCGAGACTTCCTCAACGACTCCAAAGCTTTCCTGCAGATTCCAAGCAGGTCATTCAGAGATTTAGAATCAGGGAACAACTTAACCAACAAGCTAGCAGATGGGATAGATACCGTAGTGCAGCGTCGATCTCAGCGTTCCCTGGGTCCAGCTTGAGCCCATCACAAAATCGTTGGGAAGCGCCTTTGTAGTCCTGCAGTTGATGCAAAGATCAAAGGAATCGTCCAGAACATGTTACATGACAAAGACGAAAGCAACCAACTGTATCGCCATCTGCATTTCGTTAGCATCTGCCAACATGTTACCTTCAGTAACATCAGAGCGGTGCCCTGCCGGTAACAGGCCTTTGGCCAGTCTGGTCGAATGCGTCTGCATTCGTTAGCGTCTGCCAAAGCTTTAGCTCCATCGCCCATGTGATACCAGCAAACGCTCCTGTTTGAGAACCAGGTTGCATCAGCAGGCTCAAGGAGGATCAGCTACATCAACAAGAAAAATCAAAAGTTAACAGGATTGAACAGATATTTTTCATAAAAATAAAACGTACTCATGCCAGCATAGATCTCATTTACAGTAGTATCTCATTTTCCCTATCCATCATCACACCATAGCTACTTTAGAGCAATGCCAGCATAGATCTTTTCACAGCCACAACACTGAAGTACAAAACAACCAATGCAACAGAGGAGGGACGACATAATCATCACTTGGACCCTTCTACTAAGTAACTGGAAATAACAAAGACACTGTTCATTGGGACCTTTCCCAGTGACTACAAGCCAGACAACCAGCTCCATAGAAAACTCAGCCTATCAAGGAATACTACGAGACTAGGTGAGTCTCTCTGTAATCATATATAATCATAAAAAATTTGCCTGCTACAAATCGAAAGCTTCGAGCTATCATATCGTATGCACCAAATACTACCTCTATCCATAAATAGATGTCTAGATACATCCAAATTTAGTCAAATCACAGACATCTACTTATAGACGGAGGGAGTAATAAAATTATGGAAATGATAACGTAGAAAGAAATATATGGTGTTTTAATTTACCAGACTGTAGGTTAATATGGCATTATTATAATCCTTTGTCTTGAACGCGTAACTTGCCATTGCCTTATACCCTGCTACTCTAGTTTTCCGTTTAGCCAAAGGCTCATCATCCTGCGAATAATAGATGAGCAAATGGTTCACAAGCATAATGAACAAAATACGTAGGAAAGATATACCAAACGAACTACCTAGAAGTGTGATTTAAATATTTGGGAGCAGAGGGTTTTGATTACAAAATTATCTTTTCGCTCACATTTCTATGATTGCACAAGCATAATACTTCAAGTACTCCAAAGCTAGTAATCATGGGGAGTATTGTAACGGAAAATATACCACAAGTAAAATGTCACTTCACGTATCATGTACTGATAATATCATGCTTATCAGTTCAAAATTGCACAATCTATATATAGATAGCATTACCAACCACCAGCAGTCTCACCCACCAGTTGGAAAGACGCTACCTGACAAATAGCAAGAAACCGGAGGGTTTACTCCCACATTTAACCTCCCTGGACATCCCTTGTAATCATCAGTCTTTTGTACAATTAGAGAAAACAGATTCTCCTGGCAGTCCTTCATAATTGTTGAGTGAAGTCCTTCATAATTATTAGTTCAACTATTGCAAACTTCCCTTACAATTGAGGTCACTTTTTAGAATAAAATCAACTAGCACTACTTTTAGGAAACACTACTTGATCATAGCTACGGTGATTACAAAGGCACACCTTAATTGTGCTTCAGTACTCCCAACTCCTATGAAGTCAAGACATATAACACCTCTGCAATCCATTTATGCAAATAAGCCTTTTCATTGACTTATTAGATTTAGTAAATTGCATAGAACACAAGATTTAATAGTCAATGGTCAGACGATAATTTGCATAAAAGCTCGGGAATTATTTCTAAAGGTTTTATGGCAAGTGTGTTCTATTCTTGTTAAAGATATACAATGCATAAACGTGGGTGGTTTCAAGGGTCGAAGTACAGGAAGTCAGGAATTCTTTCCCTCTAATAAAACTACACGCATTCAGAGTTTAAAAAACAGTGCTGGTGCATGTGGTGTCAAATAGATGTCTTACATTAGGAGTAACTCCTGCAGCAGCATCCTCCATTACAGAATTGAAGAAGTCAGCTGAAATAACATTTGCAGCACGGAGTTTTTCTCCAGAATAGGCTAAATATGACTCCCGATCGGCACCAGCCTGTCATAGAAAAGTGTTGTTAGGGATCTGTCCTCAAGATGACCTGGGTAACATGTCATACTTGCAGAACTTTCAGGAATGACTAACAAACTTAGTGCCGGTGTGTCTGCCTGGATTTTTCTAGCACTCCCTCCGATCCATAACAAGTGACACATATTATGGATCGGAGGTAGTAGACCATTTGGTTTGACTCATTTTCACCTTGCTTGTTGACTTGTCGCAAAAAAAAAAAATTGATGGTCAGAAGTTTGGGTTTAAGTTGGTCACAAGTATCAAGACAACATCACTGTGCTCAATGTTTACAAACTAAACACCAGCAAAGGAAGTCAGGAGCTCCCTAAGTGTGGAAATCTGTAATAACCCTAGCAAATGAATACACCAATTCAAGAACATGCCAAGATAACATGAAGTACAATACCTTCATCAGTATTAGGATGCACAGCTTTGAGTCAGCATCCAAAGCAGCCATCATAGGTGTCTTACCATTTACCATCTTGTTGACCTGATGAAATAAGGAAATTATCTCCTATATAGTCAAAGTAATGTTGACTATGAATAATGTGCGATAACATTTACATAGAATGGTCAATATATTGAAACATATTATTGTACATATCTTTCAAGAAAAATTGAACAGCTTTCATAGCATTAGAATGATACACCACCATATTATCAACATATAATTTCCATGTGCATTTGGTAAAGTCTTGAATAGCGAACTTCATATATTTATAGATGAATCTTGAAGTACGACTTATATATAACAAAATGTGGTGAATTACTTCAAAACTGCTTAGCAAGACATTGTCTAGCAGCCACTACACAACCAGGGCAGAAGGCAAGAAAAAATGTGATGAAGATTTGAAGAGTTCAATATGTCGCTCTTGTTAAACTAGCAACCTCCATACTACACTAGATTAAATGTATGTACTTGAACTTACATCTGCATTGTGGTCCAATAAAATCTTCATGGTCTCATCCTGCCCTTGAGTAGCAGCAACATGAAGTGGTGTACCACACGAAGCAACTGGGTCAACATAAGCTCCTTTTGCAAGCAATAACTTTACCATTTCACAATCTCCTATAAAAGAGCCATAAACTTATTACGTTATAGGATATATACTTTCTGAGAAATTCTATTACTGAAAAATAATCCGTGAACTTATTGTATGCGAGGAAGGTGTTTCACTTTTACTATGTCCCCAGAATCTCAGTTTTCTGGAACATGTGGCTACAATACTTTATTCAAATTCCCTGCTAACCCAAAAGGGTTTGGGCCTGAAGTCAATGTACCAGAAAAGAACAAAAAGGAAAATATACCATAAGGCAAAATTTTGCACTCTATGGTTGGTTGGTTAAATGGCAGAAACAACAACAGCTCAAAATTGAAAATATGCAAGGTGGGAAATACTGAAGCTGTGGCACTGCTAGTAAATGTGAAAAAAAAACACCTAAATACATTCAACTCTCATACATAATGACATGTGATAGGTTCTTTTGATGAAAATTCTGCATGAATTAACCATCAGGTTTGAAGATAATTCATTAGCATTGTGGGGAAAAAGTAGTATCGGACAAAAAAGAAACAGATCCTAGCTAATAACAAAAAGATACAACCAAAACTAATATAATTTACGAATTGAAAAGAAAACATAAGAAAACTTGCAGTGAGGATATAATACATGAAAGAAATGTGTACTTATAGAGGTAGACCTGATCCAACGGCTTCGTGCAAAGGGGAAAACCCGTCATGATTGGCCCTTTCTTGATTGGCACCATGATCAAGAAGATACTTGGCAGCAGACACATTCTTAGATAGTACCGCCCAAAACAGAGGTGTTCTACCTGTCAAGCACGCAAGAGTGGAGCTTACTGATGCGTAGCATATTAAAGTTTAGCAAAGAAACCAAATCTTTTTATAGAAGCATATTTGATCTCAAACACCTAGAATACAATCGCAGAAGCTCCATGGCCTCGACTATAATTTCGGATAGCATGAAAATTAGAAATGGATGCTGAAGATACACAAAATAGACCCATGAATTCTGGATGCTGAGTGAATTGGAATGTCAGAAGGCAGGAAATACATTTGGGACTTAAATACAGACGCAACATATGAACAATCAAGTTCATCTACATGGAGGATATGCATATGTGCAAATAAGTAAAAACCCAAACAATCATGAAATCAATGAGTAGCCTATGCAACCAAACAATAGTTGCTTAGGATATAAGTGAGCATGGCCAACAGGAATCCATATGAAGCTATATGAGCATGAGTGAACACAGCAGACAGGGGTATGATAACTGAAGCCCAAAAGTGTGGTTCGGATCAAAGATGCTTCTGCAACACATTAAGGCATTGTTTGATAATACTTTCTAAATGTTTCCTAGCAGAATTCTAGAATAAGAAATGTATGTCAGTGAGAGTTGAGACATCGGCAGTTCGGCA
This sequence comes from Lolium rigidum, assembly GCF_022539505.1. Taxonomy (NCBI): domain Eukaryota; kingdom Viridiplantae; phylum Streptophyta; class Magnoliopsida; order Poales; family Poaceae; genus Lolium; species Lolium rigidum. The sequence continues at coordinate 215,266,555 of NC_061511.1, read as the reverse complement.
CAATCTAAACAGCCAGAAAACAGCCGAGTACCGCGAAGTCATAAACAGACATATAATTCAAGCAACGATTTCGGCAATGCACGGAAAAACAAAACACATATCGCCTGAGCACTTGGTGAAATATGACAAACGACAGTTTATACAGGAGTAAATGATTTTGGATGGAGAATTGGAGATGGACCTTCCCCGTCGACGACATTCACATCCACGCCGAGCTCCTGGACCAGGTAGCGGCAGACCTCCATGCTCCCTCTGCTGGCGGCGACGTGCAGCGGGCTGAGGCCTTTCATCATCCCTTCATCTGCCCACCTCAGGGCCTCCACGGCCTTCCTGAGGCGGCCCTTCCCCGTGTCGTCCAGCATTGTGACGAGACCTGCAACCCCCGAAAAGATGAGCACTCTCGACTCGAGCGGGAAACCCGCAAAAATGTGAGACGGTGGAGAGCGCGGGCAGGCAGCGTACGCTTGAAGCTGGGGAGGTCGCCGTCGAACGCCGCGTCGAAGATCAGGTTGAGCATCGCGGCGCCGCCTGCGCGGCGCGCAACAGCAGGAGTAGCAGATCGAGTCGGTCAGGGTACGGGCTAGGGTTAGCGGTGGGGATGAAGGGGGCCGGGGAGCTTACCTGGGGTCGAAGCAGAGCGAGGTGGTGCCATGGCGCCTGCGTAGCCCTAGCCCGGCGGCCTACAGGGGTTTGGGAGGGGTGGGTGGAGGAGAGGGTTAAGCGAGCGGGCGTGTTTTTCGAAATGCAGAGGAGGCTGATCAAAGTCCACAGGAGATGGCGTACGTCGGAAGCTAGTCGTCGGCGGAGGAAATGGGGGACAGCTGTCAACCCTTGGCCATACAAACCCTTCTATTTCGGAGGGATTTCCTCTACCAAATCATGTCTTTCCTTTAAAATCTCCGATTGATTGTGTTTGGAGAATTTGGTTCCCATAATCATGGTTGTTTCTATGGAAATATTGAATTAGAGAACATACCTTTATTGATCAAATAACATTAGTACAAAGAGTTCGACATATAAGAATGTGTCGTCGGTCTTTGCTAGAGCTCAAGCTGTCGGCTAGGGTTTGAGTTCTCGGGCTCGATCTCGTTATGCACTCACGGAGATACTTTTACAAAATGATGCCAACATGTGCTAGTATCTACATTAGTCTTTTTTTTTTAAGTTCACCATAGTTAAAATAATAGGCCTGCTTGGAATGAAGCCGGGAAGCCACACACCAAACGCTTGATCATTTGATCTCACTCACCATAATACTGGCAGAAGACGTGTCCATAGCTGACGAATTTAGTCGATGGACTAACGGTAGGCGGACTGAGGTGAAGGGCGCGTTTGGTAGCCTAGGCTTCATTTGGTGCCCAGTGGGGGCAGGCTCCAGGTCCATTGCCTGTTCAGAATGAGCCACGAGCCAACTTTAGCAGTCCGTGTGGTTGCTCAGCGGAGATTTCGCCATTGGTTGTTTGGTTGCCTGGTTTGAAGGTCATGGAGCAGTCCAATACGAGGAGCCCGCTGTTTGGTTGGCACCTGAAAAATAAGTCTGGTATGGTGAGGTTACCAGTCATAACTGAATAGCAGAGAAAAGAACATTGCAATTCAGACAAGATTCAGATACAACTAACATGATTGTAGCTCATCGACACAAATTACCAAGTTTCGGACACAACTAAAACGACCTTACTTCATCGACACTAGCGAGACATAGCAAGCCAACTTCAAACTTCTTCTTCGTCCACGTTTAACCTGGTGGCATCTATGTGATCCGGGAACCCGGTTATGACCTCAGTGCGAGTGTAGTCGAAGATGACCACTATGTAGATGCTCAGGGCTTGCTTGAGGAAGGTGAGGAAGTGGCCAACCCTTAGTTTATGGACAATGACAAAGGTTGCCCACCCCTAATCGATGATCTCCCTATTGACCTCGAACCTAGTAGTCATCCTCCAGCTGCAACCAGTGTTAGTGAAAGCGCTGATCTTCATTGGGATGGCCCTGAACCATTCAACAAACTCTGACGAGATTGGGAGCATGCCAGTGTTCTCCGGACCCATGTCGCCATGGAAGTGATCGACTTTGGCCGGCCTTCGTTGTATTCTATTGCTAGAACCCTCACCGGGAACCTCCGCAGGTGCGCCTGGGTTGATCTTAACCTGCAGCAGAAATAAATAAATAAGTATCAGACACCTATGGTGCAATCAAGGTCAACAATTAGCATCTAATTACATCATATGTTCACAGCAATAATGAACAAAAAAAAACCTCATTCATAGGGTCACACCGAAGGCAAAGGGATTGTCCTAAAACCAAGTCTAATATGCAAGCAATATGTTGCACATAGGAATAGGTTTAAGGAGAATCCCTTGCCTTGCATGGCGCCACATTGTAATCATTGGCCAAAGAACAAAGAACGCCTAATAGAATCAAACATGTAAGGCATCATAATACAAATGAAAGTGAACATCACAATTTATGATATTTAACCAAGTACAATGCATAAGGAGTGTGTGTGCAATGTACAAGGTTAAACAACACCATTGTAGTGTTAGCAGGGTGACACATTCAATTACTCGCCAGCTAGGACAAAGAACAATCAAGCATTATGCCTCATATTAACCATCTAGTGGCACGAATGAATTTTTCTAACCAAGTCCTATGCACTTCATGAGTAATTGTACGATACTCAAGGTTAGAAAAGATCATTCTACCACCCATATGTGCTCATATTATAATAATTGACTCATCACAATAGCTGAATCATAATTAGGGCCTCATGTAGTCGTTGAACACACAAAACTTAGGGACGGGGTTAGTGAACCTTATACATTGCTAACCATCACCGTTAGCACAATATACATGGTTCACTAAATACATCCCTATATTTGGGTCACATTTTAATCATCGGTCTCGAACACAAAGTCAATAATATATAGGTCGAAATCATTCACGGGGATGGTGTGAGAGAAACAAGAGAAATGTACACTTTTATGTGCACATAACTCTTATTTTGGTCACACCATCCCTTAAATACATGCTTAATCATAAGCTTAATATATGAGTAAAAAAATGAACGAAATGTATGCCTCATCAGTGAAGCATATGATTTAGCTATCATAGTAACAATGTTCAAGGTCTATGAGATAATTGAGCATTTAACAAATGCCATACACAACCAATTCGGTAACCTGATTGAGAGAAGTTGTTAAATGTGCAGCTACCCCATTGCTCTCGCATTGTCGCAGTCTTAATCATCGACGGAAGCATCCATTAGCTAAGAAATATCAAATTTTACGGCCTCATATATTCGTTGGACACGTAGATTTCAGAGATAGAGTTAGCGAACCTAGTTCATTGCTAACCTTCACCATTAGTAAAATGTACATGGCTCGGTAACTCCATCCCGAGATTACGGTGACCACATTTGAATCATTGTATCATAGTTCTGACACCCGAGGTGCAAAAACCCCATCTCCTGTTTGCATGTATAGTAAAACCAGTCTAGAATGTAATTTTCATCTGGAAATGATCTACCATCACATGCGAACAAGAAGTTCCATATACAATCAAATCGATATCGTGACCCTGAAAACAACTAGGTGGTAGTCCTAAATCATGACGAACATCAAGCAAACATCTATTGGAAGCAAACCATCATGGTTACCCTACCAGATCTAATCAGCATGTCATAGCATAATGCACAACCATGTGTGTTCGCGTAGATCCACAAAAAAGAAGCGACGGAGAGGACCGCCATTGTTGAGGTCAACGGTGAGGTCGAGGTCGCGCTGGTACTCGCGGTGCAGGTCCCTTGCGCTGCGGGTTTCATCCTACGTAGCGGTCGGTGTCGCCGTTGTCTTGTTGTCTGCTCCCGATCCTCCTCCTTGTTGTGATGCGACAGATTCGTCAGAGGTAGCGGAATCGCCGAGTTTGGATGTGTCATGTTGGGGCTGAGAGTGGAAGAGGGTGAGTGAGGGGAAGGAGTGGGATCAGTGAGGCGATTTATGGCACATGTTCCCGAACGGATGCAACGTTTCCATCTCCTTCTCCACGCGTGCATGCTAGCACTTAGAACAGGTAGACCTAGTGGAAACGACTGATTCCGTGCGATGCAACAATGAGAGGGAGCCAACCAAACGTCTTTTTTTATTCTCCCCGGGTGGAGGCCAAAGGGCCTCCAGGCTACCAAACATGCCGGAAGTTCAACCAATCATGCATGCCCTTCCTCATGAGCCAACGTAACTCCTCGATGTAGCGCTAGGGCCTCCCCGTAAGGAGTTGAGATCCATCTAAGGACGCTCCAGGCAAGCCACCAGGCAAACACCAAGATGGTTTCGGAGGGCCCATGCACATTGAGGTCTCAAAGATAGTTGCATCATCATTAACAAGAACTTGACGAGGGATTAACTCGCCAATGCCTACGTATTGTAGACTTAGGATTTCGTAAGAAGTAGAGGGCAAGTAGATCTCGAAGGTTTGTGCTGAACAAAGATGCTCAACTCAATATTACGGTGGCTAGGGTTACAATGATTCGGTCCCTTCTTTCACCCTCGGCTTCCTCTTTATATAGGAGGTGAAGCCGATGCTTTTTCGTGTCGTACAAGTTACAAATTATCGGGCCGTGTTGGACCTTTCCCTATATTGATACAAGTTTCCTATAATAACTCTACCTTCCTAATTCGAGGATCTTCAATCTTCTGGGTCTCCTAAGGTTCGAGTCCATGGGCTTCTCTACTGTGGACTAGGGGTACTCATTCGACATGCTCCGTAGGCATACCTATGTCAATAATACTTTACTGTATTTACAGGAGTAAAGTCCAAAAACCCACCACATTACAGCGACAAGTTCAAAAAAGTTGAAACAATCCACCGGTACTGGGAGAATACGTTGCAACGCGCACTGATTGGCCAATTTAGCCATGTTAACGAGGATTCTGTGGGACCCACTACTAGTGCTGGCGTGGAAGAGGAGACAACCGTCTAGGGAGACAAATATTAGATAGACCTAAATATTGGGGGGTTTTGTAATTTACCAGTGGGCCATATCTACCAGCCTTTTGATTTTCTTTTCTTCTTATATTTTTTCCCTAGGTTGACACCGATGGATAGACCGATGCTGGCACTGGTGTGCATTCCACTGCCGCCACGTACGATCTCCGCCTCCTCCTGTCGAGTTCGGCGGCGTGCACAAACTTCTCCTCCTCCCGTCGTGCGCCAGCGCCATGCCATATCCTGACAGCCGAGACCTACGGCCGGCAGCGGCGCTTTCCCCGTGGCAGTGCAGGAAGCAGGGACACACCACCGTATGGGACGGGAGATGGGGAGAGCAGCAGCGGAGAGGTGGGGGAGGGTGGGTAGTGGAAGCTCATGGAGGCGCGACACTCCCCATGCTCCGGGAGGAACAGGAGGGTCGGGGTGGCGCTCGCCGCTAGATTGGGAAGAAGGAGAGGGGCTCACTGTCATCCAGGTCGAAGGTGAGCTCGCTCCCTCCACCAGCGCCGCCCCTCCCGTGCGGTGTTCTTTTCCAATCGGGAGCAGACATGGCCGAGGCCAATCATAGTTGTGTGCCTGACGGTATCAGTAGGAGGTGGAGGCGCCGAGCACATGGCCGGCGAGCTCTGCAAGGGGTGGGCGCATGCGAGCTTGGTGTCGGCGCAGACGAGGCGGATGAGGGCGAGCACTGAGCCGGCGAGGGCCAGCACGGGGATGGCGAGGGAGGGCGCATGCGAGCTCGGGCTCGGCGAGCACGTGACCAGCGCAAGCGAGGAAGGCGAGGGCGAGCACAAGGACGGCGATCTCAGGGCGGCCAGCAAGTCTTTGTCGTGCGAGCAGGGGAATTTATTCCCAACGGTTACAGGAAAAAGTTGGTCCATGAAAAATTTACGAAGAAACCCAAAAGTTATATATGTCAAACTTTAATCTCCTTCCACCATTACCATCCTGCCACATAAGCCTGGAAGTGGGACCCGCTCGTCAGAAACCTTGTTAACACGTCTAGAATCAATGAGCAGTGCACGGAACAAATTCACTCAATTTCTGAGAATTTTTGCTATTTCGCAAAATAGTAGTGGTTTTTCGAACTTGCCCGCTGTAATGTGGTGGTTTTTTTTTTGGAATTTATTCATATTCACAGCCTAAATAATTTGAGTGATGTGGATTACCGTTTTAATCCTCCGTATCTTTTTTTTTAACACGGAGCGTCCCGAAGGGCATAGAAGCTTCATTCAGTACAAACGGTGGGTGTACAACTTATTACAAAGGACCCCATGAAATAGAAAAATTACACATAGGCCCCTGATATATGCAGAAAGAGCCTCACTAAAAGATATGAGAACGCAATCGAGCCCTTCTCTTTCCCCACCGACGAGCAGGAGATCAGCCATGTCGCCGTCGAGCTTTAGAGCGGGGACGAAACCACTTGCTCCAAAGTCGGCGTGGGATGCGACCGCCAACCTCAGAAAGGGCCTCCGGTGGAGGTTGAAGATTTGCCAGGTTTCACTGGCATGGATAACGGACAGCATATGTGCCGCCGATGTGGTGCTCCGAAAAGATGCTTCTGCAAGACTCCGGTGCAACCTCCACAGCACCGCCACTCTGCACACTCCCGTGCCTGACGCCACCATGACGCCTGGATTTCGGGAGAGAAGAAGAGGAGGCGAGGTTGAAGAAGAAGCAAGGTCGTACCAAAGCCACAACAGAGGGTACGGCTCGCCGTCAAACCCGAAGGGCCTGCCACGGACTCGGGGAGGCGGGCGTTGAAGATGGCAGCTTCGGCGAACCCAGGAGCGATTATTGGGGAAACCATCCTCAGATCCTTCCCTCCCCTTGTCCATCCACCATGGATGCGTTCGGAGAGGCTCAAGATCTGGACTTTGGTTGCTGCTCCAGCACAACCAAAGCAGATGACCAGGGGAGGAGGGAGTGGCCTTATTTCTGGAGATGCCACGCCGTCCCTTCGCCGCCTGCCACCGCTCCTGCCACCGGAGAAGCACAGCAACGAAGAAGAAGGCTTGGACGGGCCGGATCTGGCCAAGAAGACCCCGCCGCCTACTCCAATACTCCACAAGGGTAGCAGACAGAACTTGGAAACCTAGACTACTATATACATCTGGCCAGGCGCCTCTCCTTCCTCCGCTCCGCTCGGCATCGCCGTCGGAGAAGAATCGGGGTCGGGCCGGCAGAGGGGAAGACGGGCGGCGGACTCTCAAAGCAGCTGGGCTACTGTAGCGCCTTGAGAGGGGAAAGGGGGGATGAATCGAAATGCCAACTAATCCTCCGTATCTTGCATTTAGTATATAAATAGATTGATTTATAGGCCACCTATTTGGAAGAGTAGAAAGAAAAAGAAGCCGATATCAACTATTAGATGCCAGTAATTCTTTTTTGCACTAACTAAGCTCTGCTTACATAATAAAACATCATATGCAGCCAAACCGTAGGTCCAAACTGATAGATATCACACCATTTAATCGATGTCCTAAATGAAATGTAGAGTCCATTTGAAAATCGAAGTACTAAAGCAAAACGTGAAACATTTGCCAGGAATCAGATGTTCCAGAGCTCATATCGTTACACACCAAACAGTCACTCAGACCTGCTTGCTCCGAGACAACTTCAAGGACTCGGAAACTTTCCTACACGTTCCAAGATGAACCACATCAGAGATTTGGAGTTGCATAATGGAGACAGGCCTCTTAAGGCACCAGTCCAAGACCGGCATGCATTGCCATTGATAATGCATTGGATTTTCGAAATCCTAATAGACAAATACAGGAAGAAACTTGAGAATAATCTGCATCTCCTCAAGCTGTCGAGGTAAAGACATGAGTTTACCTACCGGCTAGAACACTAGAAAATGTTCAATATACTAACATTGAAATACGCTGAATCAAAAAGTTATATCCAATTAGCAACCAATGCAAAGTTGTCGCCAAGACGCAGAGTAGTGCGTACGTCTAATAAAGGAGAGATTGGATACCTTAGTGCATCCTCAATCTCAGAGCTCCCTGGATCCAACTTGAGAGCATCAGAAAATCGTTCACAGGCCCTCTGGTAGTCCTGATGATACAAGGCCTAGTTATTTAATGATCAAAAACAATATGCAAGGCCAACAGAAAAATAGCCAGCAGTGTCTATTAGTAACCTTCAGAAACATCAGAGCTGTGCCCATCCGGTAATGGGCCTTTGGCCAGTCCGGCCTCTTTTTTTGGCATTCCTCTGCGTCTAGCAAAGCCTTGCCTCCATCACCCATGTGAAGCCAGCAAAGGCTCCTATTTGAGAACAAAGTTGCACTTGCAGCATCATCAGGAACAAGGTACAATGCCTACAACGAACAAGGGAAATCAAGTTAGCAGGCAAATTGGAAGTATTTTTTTTAATAGAACTGCACAGATTGATGCATGCAGGTGTACAAGCTAAACTGAAATGAGCAAGTATAGAAACCTAAGGCAGCCTAACATATATTTAGTAAATATAGCAGTGTTCAAGTGATATATATACAACTAGTGAAAAAAAATTCATAGATAATTTAGAATGTGAATTTGAAGCTGCCATTAAATTTGCCTGCTTCAAATTGAGAGCTATGCAAGCCACTGAATGACGAAAATGTTAGAAAGGGTGAACAGTGAGAAACATTGGTACTTTAATAGACCAGACCGTTTACTACCAGAAAACTAATATACCAGAGTGTAGTATCCTGCTGCAGAAACATAGTCCTTTGTCTTGAAACAATTATCTCCCAATGACTTGAACCTTGCTATCCTAGTTCTCCGTTTAGCCACAGGCTCATCCTGAACCATCAAGAATATCGAATGAATGAGGACTTCACAAAATGCATGAAAAAAAGTGAGAATTGCAAAGAATTTACTTATAACAATTCTGTAAAGATTAAAGTGCCAGAGGCTACTGAATTCTGTTGTCCTTAGTATTTTCTAGATGTATGAACAACAGTTGCGAGTGTCCAAGTGCACAAATATGCAGTTCTGTAGAAGCCAATGCCTATCAATCCTACTGCCTCGCTTTAGCGTCTAGCTTTACTCTACTTCCATGTAGTGAACCAAGAGGTAAAACTTACAGCATCAAGATCATATTGGTGGTTACCAATGTCCTCCAGTACGCAACTGAAGAAGTCAGGTGAAAGAAGTTCCGCGGCATTGGGACTATCTACAGCATACATCGCTGCTCCCATGATATCAGCACCAGCCTATCATAGAAAAAAAATGTCAAAATATTTGTCTTCAACAATTTACAATTTCTGCTTGAGCAAAATATTGATGCTACTACCTCTGCATGAACTTCGTGCTAGGTTATTTGGTTTAGTTAGTTGGTGTCATTTCATGACAACCGAGGTGATGGTGACAAGTTTGGTGCAAAAATAGTTCAGAAATTTTTTATGACAAAGGGGTCACAAATTACAGGCCGCAACTTGGGTCAGTATTCACAAATCAAACACCGGCAAAGAATGTCAATACTTCCCACTTCAGTGTGAAAATACATGAAACCTAAAAAGAGGGGTCTAAGAAAATTTAATGACTGACAATGGCAAGCAGAAGGTCCAATACCTTGATCAAGAGATGCATACATTTCCTTGAGGCGCTATCCATCGCACGCATAAGAGGCGTCTTACCGTTTACCATCCTGTTGTACTGGTGAGAAATATTAATATTTCAGATCCTACAGCCAAATAATGATAACGAAATGATAAAGGTAAAAAGAATTGACTGAATGGCCACAAACAGGCATACTGTTGTGCCAAGATTTTAGTAAATATTAAACAGCTCTCAATAAATCAGAAAAATGAACAAATGTTTGATTGGTTTCATTGAAATTTAAACGGCACTTAAGATGAGTGACAGATTATCCATGATAGAAAATAATCATCTTCCTTTTGCAAGGGATGGAAAATAATCTATTCTACGATGGTAAATATGCAAAAACACAGTTGCAAGTTATTTCATCAACTTTTGTGTAAGAAACCATAATATCAATGGCGAGATCTACATTTGTGTACTTGTATCTCATTAAATACAAGTACAACGTGGTTAGCATTCATACAATTGTACTATAATCTATACGAAATGAGATCACAAATGGCAAAACCATGCACATTCACCAGACCAATTGGTACTTCAACTTACATCTGCATTATGGTCCAATAAGATCTTCATAGCAGCATCATTCCCTTCCCTAGCAGCGAGATAAAGTGGCGTCACATTAGAGGCTAGCGGGTCAACATAAGCTCCTTTGGCGAGCAATAGTTCTACAATGTCACAATCTCCTGCGAAGAAAAATATCCAAAGGCTAGTTGCATAAGATTATAGGTCTACTAGGAAATAACAATCTGAATCAAGAAAAAGATTCCATGAACTAAGAACATTAAAGGGTAGGTACTTTTCAGGGAAAAATCTTTATTTTGCGAACTCACATGACCCAATTTTTCATGAACATGTAGTACAAGAAGCCCACTGAGATTTTTCTGAATTATGAAAGGAACTAAACGCCTCTCTCTTTGCTGGCTATAGCTATATCATATAGTTCAATTTCCAGGCCAGTGTGGCCTAATTTCATCTAACCAATCAAGACCAAGAAATTGAAATGGGAACAAGGTGACAAATCTGGGATACAGGGTCATACTTTTCAGTAACTAATACTCCCATGTGTCATTGTGTGATCTACGAATACACCATAGAGGGTACCTCGCAACATGGAGAGTGAGAGGTGGGTGAAAGGCGGGGAACTACCGGGACGGTAAGACAAGAGTTACCCAGCTTCAGATCTCACAATGGCGACGAGATTCTACGTGTTGCTATATTTGACAATAAGGGCAACAAGTGCACGATTACAATGAGATGATTGGTTCTTCCTCAAGGGCTCCCAGGATCCGGCTTATAAAGGCACAAAGATCTAGAGTTCACATGGACGAGTCCTACCCGAACACTACAAGACTATCCTAACGTGGGCAAATTGTTGCCGTGCACATCACAGATCCGCCTAACCTACTCCGCAAGGATCCGGCTAGCTTCTCCTGAGCTGGACACTCCACCTTGGTCATTCAGCAACTGGTCCGCCCGGTTAGACCATATGCCCAACCACCATTTCTATGTCACTCAGGCTTGTCGGTATTAAACTAAGTGTTTGTTAAAACTCGTCCTAGGCTCCCTCAAAATTGTCAAATTGTCCTTTCCAATGCACCACTGCACGGAGTTTCTAAACCCTTAATTGAAGGGTAAACTTAACACTCCATGTATTCTTATTTTGTCTTAAAATCCCTAAAATGCACTGTACTATTAAAAAGGTGCATATGTCACTGAAGTACTAAACTAGCTCAAAGTCCACCTCCCAAAACAATGGATATATACAAATGGTTGTTAGTTCTTGTCAATTGAAGGTAAATAAAGCTTTTGCGTGATATCCACCTGGATAGGAAAGATAAAAGTATCATCAAAAGAATACAAAGAATAACACAGCGCTCATCAAAGAATAACAAAACATACACCTTGAAACTATAACTTCAATAGAAATAACTGTACAAAACTGCAAAAACAGATATATGCGTGTATAGTGGTGTAGACCTGATCCAGCAGCTTGATGTAAGGGGCAAACCTCACCCTGTTTAGCCTTGTTTGGATTGGCCCCATGATCAAGAAGATACTTGGTGGTACTCACATCAGCAGAGAGTAGGGAAAGAAACAGAGGTGTGTTACCTGCCAATCACACAATAATTAATGAAGCTTGTCGACGCAAAGAATTTTTTGTGGTTTAGAATAAGAGAGCATGCAATTTAGAAATATCTCCTTAAGATTTTGGCACTGTTCATGCATGGTCATTTACATTTAAATATAGTCTGGGTGCTGACAGATTTCGTGAGTCTGATATTGATCCCTTTGAAGTATTGATTCACACTTCATTACCAAGAATTTATTTTTTTATTTTTTGATAAAAGGGGGACAACGCTGCTTAGCATTACTGTTTGGGACTTGGAAGTACTTCAACAAATACTGCTTAGCATTACTGTTTGGGACTTGGAAGTACTTAAACAGATACTGCTTAGCATTACTGTTTGGGACTTGAAAGGAGGGCATATATACATTACTATCTGAATTGAAGGCTTTCGAAGGGAGACGCGAACCTTCCTTGTCGGTGCTATTCACATCCACCCCGATCTCCTCGACCAGGTACCTGCATATATCCAGCCTCCCTCCTCTAATGGCGGCGAGGTGCAGCGCATTGTAACCTTGCGCTCCCGGCAACCGTGGATCTTCCACCGTCAGCGACTCCACCGTCTCCTTGAGGTTTCCCGTTCGGGTGCCCAGAATCATCACCATAGCTGGAACAAGAAAAATCAGTAATCGAGTAATCGAGCAATAGAGCGCTGGATCGATCGATCTGTACCCTTGAAGCGCGGGTAGTCGCCGTCGGACACTGCCTGGAATATCTGGTCTAGCATGGGACGACCACCGACTGCAGAAGGAGGAACAGATCCAGTTAGGGGTTAGCGATCTGCCGATGTACATGGTGTGGTGGAGGGAAACGCTTACGTGGGATGCAAGCAGAGCGAGTAGGCGCCATGGCCGTCGAGACGTAGGAAGGCTAGGGTTTTGCGGTGGGCGGCGAATGGGTGGGTGTGGTATTTGAGTCCGAGAGTTTTGCGGTGGATCCGTTTGGCATTTGTTGAAACCCAAGAGGAGCGTCGTGCGTGCGGGCGAGGACCAGCCAAGTCTTCGACTTTCAACCTCCAATAAAAATCTACAGCCGGGTCTGTTTGGATGATTGGATCATGCATGTTTGGTCCGATGATCTTGCTATCAATTTTCTTTATTATTGACGTTTTATTGAACTTATTAAAAGTTAGCATCACGCTGCAGGATCGGTCCGGGTTCAGGTGGAAAACGGTCCAGGTCCAGGTGGGTTTGGGTCGCCAGACCCGCGCGAGATCCGTCCGTCCAGAGCAAAACTAACGGCCCACGAGCGAGTACCCGGTATGACAGGTAGCATCCAAGCACATTTTAGCAATTGGGATATTGTTTTCACGGCGGTTTTCTAATGCAGGAATAAAGATAGTATACTACTAGTTCACTACATGTTTAAGAATGCTGCATCAGTACATCACAATTTTGTAATTAAAGTCAGCTTATTTAAGCCTTTTACAATGAGTTCTATTTTTTAAAAATATCACATTAGTACGAGTTTGTACAGCATGCCAGCTCTGCATGACCTGGACGAGTCCCCGCATCTGCATAGGCTGCACGATGGAAAGGATCCATCGCGTCGCTGCCTCTATTTTGTTCTATAAATAAATTTTGGCCACATAATGCACTAGAGATAACAACGTCTTTTCACGTTCGTAGTTGACACCGTTAGAGCTTAAAATAAACTAGAGTGTCATATAAGGAAAGAAATTAAGTTAGAATGTCAAATAGGGAAGAAAATCTTTTTCAGGGCCAAATAGGGAACCAAATTTTTAGCCAGTATCAAATAAGGAATTCTCTCAATCTCTTTTGCCAGTCTTGTTGTACGTGCGGCTGTGTGCGACCTGCGTGTAAAGCTACTCGGGTAAAAAAACAAGAGAGACTCTTTTATTTTTGGTACTACTACTCTTTTTTTTGCAAAACTCGGTATGAATTGTCGCTGTGTCACGGCCGCCTACATATGCCCCTATATGTTAGTATATTTTGAGAAATTTAAAAAAGGTCGAGGATGGATAAAATAAAGAGACACTACACACTCTTTTCTAGCAAATGCAAAACTTTATTGAATAACTATACATAATATAAAAATCAATTAAAATGCAGAACAAATGAGTATGGTATCAAGAGGACTCCAAGGTTTCGCTTGTCCCCAACATCGCTCCGCTCGAGGGTGACTCAGACGGCAACAACCAACCCTAGCTAGTCTAGCCCCTCCCCCTTTCTTTCTCCTTCTCCAACCGCCACGTTGGTCCGTCGACAAGCCCGCGCAGAGAGCATCTAGGACGGCCTATGGACGTTAGGGTGACGTTGATCTAGCGACAAGGGACACACATAGGTGTTGTGAGGTGTTGTGACGTTGATCTTTCCTTTGAAGTAATCTTTAAAAATCAAGAATTTAGTCCACCAGTTTTCAATCTCTGCCCCCTCATCTTCAACATCTAATATGAGGTGTTGTGAGGCAGGAATCATGAATCGAAATTTACATTGATTATTTGTTAGATTTGTCTTTTCTTTTGACAACATACTCCTTCCTTCCCAAATTATGATGCATAGACATTTTCGTCAAAGTCAATCCTTTCGAAGTTTGACTAACTATATAAATAAAAATAAACATCTACAATATGGAAGTATAACTACAAATAATTATGCGTGATTTCCTATTTAGGATCAAGGTGAGCTCCAACGACGGTGCTCCTAGTGGCATCGCCATCTACAAGGTCCATTGTCTTGGTAGCATCTGCAGCTTTGAAGGCGGGGACGGAGGCAGAAACCTGCTCCTTAGTCGGAGGCATGTCAGTTGGATCCAGCGTGCTCCTTACCTCCTTTAGCTCTTCTTCGTGCAAAACAGATTTTGCGAAGGCGGCTTCTCCTTCTGCGCACTCATGAGCTTTCTTGAAACTTCCACAAATTGTGATGCTACCATTGGGTCCTGCCATCTTCAACTTGTTGTAGATGTAACACGGTCTTGCGTGGAACTTATGGTAGGTGGGTCTGCTAAAAATTACATGGTACGAGCTCTGGAAGGGTACTATTTCGTGGTAGTTGTTTATATCACCGAAGACCATAGAAAGTGTGATGCTTCCTAGTGCCTTGCGACCCAGAACCACACCGTAACACAACGTTGTTGTGTTTCATCTGAGTTTCTGACAAATTCATCTTATCTAGAGTCTCGATGTACATGATGTTCAGGCTACTTCCGCCATCCATAAGGCACATGGTGAACTTGTATCCGTCGATCAACGGATTCACGACCATGGCATAGTAGCCAATTGGAATCAACTTAGAATGGTCATATTGGTCCAAAGTTATTGGTTTCTCCGACCAGCAGACATACTGGGGAACTTTGGGAACGGTAGCATTGAGAGCGTGCAAAGCGGTTCTCTTTGGTTTTGTTGTTGAGGTTCCAAGGAAATTGTGGAAAACAATGGAACTATTTTTTGTCAAAAGGGTTCTTAGATTTTTCCCTAGTGTCGGGTTTTGGATTCGGTGGCGTGTCATATGTTCATGTATGTCACTGTAATCCTTGGTTTCTTTGGCCTCTTCTTTTTTGTTTTCCGCCTTTGCCACTTGATCTCTTCTTTCTGACGCGCTTGTATCTGGCTTATGGATCTTCCTTGAGATCATTGACGAACTTGCAGTTACGGTTGGTATGTGCGGATTTGTCGAGATGAGCTAAACAAGGCATATACATGTACTCTTCATATGTAGTCGGAAGACAGTGTGCTCCTGGCGTGACCGTGTCACTGCGCTGCTACCCACAGCCACCTCCGGCACCACGTCCACTTCCGCGTTGTTCGCCTTGCCCTCGTCCTTCAAAAGTCATGGCAACCATGCCGTAACCTTGCTTCTCTTCACGCGGAGACTTGTTTTTTTTTAGATAAGGGAGCAATAGCCCCAGCCTCTGCATCAATTGATGCACACGGCCATTTATTAAATATCACGACTTATCAAGTATGAGTATGATAACAAAAGAAACTACAGTCATGGATCTGACATGGTTGCAACATGAATCAACCATCAGAACAAACGACACATAACTAGACTAGCCATACTCTATCCTATTTGTGTCGCCACCCAGTAGCCCGGTAGTAGAAATCCTGAGTAACCAGCAGCAGCCTGTTGCAGCTGGTATATATATCCTTGCGTTGGTCCTCCGGTAGCAGGAAAGCACATAACTGGATCCAATGCACAGCTCGATGAATAACCTGCAGAAAGTTAGTACCCTTTTGATTACTAAAAATTACATCGTTTCTAGTATTCCAAATTGTCCAGCATATAGCAGATATCCCAATCCTAATTTTATTTTTATCTTTTTTTTAGAACTCCATACAACCAGTTCCCAAACATATTATTAATACTTGTAGGTGGGGGAATGTTATAAGCAAAGTAAATCATCCGCCAAATGATAGTAGCAAAAGGACATGCAAGAAACAAATGATACAGTTTCATTAGCATCACAAAAACAACACTTTTGAGATCATGTCCATCTACGTTTTGTTAAATTGTCCTTAGTAAGTAATACCTTATTATTAAGAAACCACATGAAAAAAATTATCTTTAAAGGAATTTTGAGTTTCCACAAAAATTTGCGTAGGAATCTAGTATGACCATTCATATAGTTAAGGAACATAGATTTAATTGTGAACAAACCCGAATCTGTAAGCTTCCATATAAACTTATCATATTCCGCGGTAAGGTTAATGGTAATGTGTCGTTGACACAGATGCAACCATTCAATATATTTGTGATTATTTAGGCCTCTCCTGAAGGTAATGTTCAACGGAGTTTGAGCCAACACTGTGGGGACCAGAACATTTTTGTACTGAACAATATTGTAAAGAGAGGGATATTGTTGTGATAAAGGAACATCTCCTAACCAAACATCTTCCGAAAAAACATACCGAAGTACCATCGCCAACTTTGAAATACCCTCTACTGAAAAAATCAGATTTTACTTTCATAAGACCTTTCCAAAATGGCGAGTCTGTAGGTTTTGCCTCAACTTGTGCTAAAGTTTTAGAATGTAGATACTTTTTATGCAAAATTTGTTGCCACATACCAGTCTTCGGTAAGAAGTTTGAACAACTATTTACTAAGTAAGCATTTGTTCTTTAATTCCAATACCTCAATACCAAGGCCCCCTGATCTTTCGGTCTACAAATCATGTTCCATTTAGAAAGCCTATATCTTTTCTTTTGTCCATCAGATTGCCAAAAGAAATTGGATCTATAAAGATCTAATCTTTTCCTAACCCACCAGGATCTTCATAAAAGACAACATAAACACTGGTAAACTTGTCAAAACCGAATTAATGAGAACCAACCTATCACCATAAGAAAGCATTTTACTATGCCAACATCCTAGTTTTGAAGCAAAACGACTTTCAACCGGATTCCACTCGGCATTTCTCAAGATTCGGTGATGAATAGGGATACCTAGATACTTAAATGGTAAAGCTCCTGCCTCACACCCAAAAATTTGCATATATTGTTGTTCATTATCCTTTGCTTTACCAAAACAGAAAATCTCACTCTTATGAAAGTTAATTTTAAAACCAGAAAGTTGCTAAAAATACAGAGAAACAATTTCATATTGAGTGCTTTGGCAATGTCATGCTCCATAAATAGTATTGTGTCATCAACATATTGTAGAATTGAAATGCCACCATCAACTAAATGAGATAAAAGACCCCCAATTTGACCCACTTCCTTAGCCCGTGCAATAAGAATGGCTAGCATATCCGCAACAATGTTAAAAAGAATAGGAGACAAAGGATCACCCTGTCTCAATCCTTTCCTAGTTTGGAAATTATGACCACAATATCATCATTCGCCCTAATTCCCACACTCCCACCTTGCACATAATGTTTAATTCGATCACACCAGGTTTCATCAAACCCCTTCATACGCAAAACTTTTTGTAAAAATGGCCATTTAACTTTATCATATGCCTTCTCAAAATCAATTTTGAACAGAACGCCATCTAAATTTTTCCTATGCAGCTCATGTATAGACTCATGAAGCACAACAACTCCCTCTAGAATATGTCTGCTCGGCATAACCGCAGTCTGAGTAGGTCCAATCACATTGTGAGCTACATCGGAAATACGAATTGTGGCAACTATAGTAAAGATCATGAAAACCACATTGAGTAGACAAATAGGTCGATATTGTTGAATTTGTGTCGCATTATCTTTTTTTGGAAGAAGAGTAATAACCCCAAAATTTAACCTATGCAAAGTTAATTCTCCTCTTTGGAAGGAAGTAAACAACGCCATTAGATCGAGTTTTATTACCTCCCAGAACACCTTGTAACCCTAGATCTTGAGTAATACAATCTCGGCGATTTAGCCCTTGATCATACTTTTCATCGGCTGCCTAGTTTAGCTGACCTGTTTGTTGATTCACTAGCGTTCTCCTTCCTAGAAACCCAAGTTCATCATTATGGGCATTGACAAGGTTAACCCTTTGTCACCAGCCGTGTGTGGCCTTTTGTAGGTTCCCTCGAAGTTTGCGGTGAAGTCAGTTTGCATGTCAAGCTAGTTGTAGATGGATTTTCTAGCAAGTCTTGGAGCCATTGTCGTGCTAGATCAATGAGGTGTAGTGGGAGGTATCTGATAGCACAATTTGGGCTTCCACTGGAAAATTCAATGGTGTTGAAGAAATCTTGCAAGCAGGTTAGCGCTTTCTCGATTCTGTTATACTGCTTGAGGCTTCCAGTTAGTTTAAGACCCTTTGGCACTTCTTCTGCTCGAATAGCCGATCCAAAGCAAGGTGGTCCGACATAGAACAGTTGAAGTGTAGCTTGTATAGTTTATATGTCATGGCGTGCATCGTATAGTTCGCTTTCGTCTTGTCGTCGTTGGGGGGGGGGTGTGGTGCGATCAATTGGATCTAGGTGGACCATGGCCTCCGTCATCCTCCTTTGCTTGACAGTGCCGATAGCGGCTGAGGCGAAGGTGGATGGTTGACGTGGGCATTACCCTTCGGTTAACCAATATTGCTCTACCCTATACGGTCCAGATGGAGGCCCATGAAGGTACCCGAAGGGAAGATGGGCCACTAGGACGGTGCGGTGGAAGATTACTTGAAGTACAAGACACGGAAGAAGCCGAACAAGGAAAGATTAGAGATAGATCTATTGTAAGCCTACTCGTACTCGATTAGACCTCTCGAGACCTGGTCACCTATATAAAGGCCAGGAGAGGGGTTATCGAGGGACATAATCAATCTTAGCGATCTTAGCCAACAGAAGCTTAGAACTAGGTTACCCTAGCGATTAGCTATCTCGACGAGATCACAGCCGAACTATTCGGCACCCCATTGTAACACTGTTTTCATCATAATCAAAGAACAGACAGGCAGGACGTAAGGGTTTTACCTCATCGAGGGCCCCGAACCTGGGTAAATCGCTCTCCCCGCTTGTCTGTGTACCGATGTCTCGTGCCAGTTTGCAGGATTCCATCAACCCTAAGCCCCTAACAGAGGGCATTGCCGAGGAGCACCCTCGACAATTGGTGCCGTCTGTGGGAAACCTGTCGGCACAAGGCAGGGCATCGGCAATACCAGTCACGTCCGCAGCGTTTGTGCTCGAGTCACCAACACCTCCAGGACCAAAAGATCCGATCTACTGTGGGCCCTTCGAATTCGTACCACACCTCAAGCCGTCGCACCCGACCCCTTCAGAATCGAATGATGACATGACCACCACCTTTGGAGGCGTCCACTTCATCATCGACTCCGGAGGCTTTCTTCGCCTCCCAAGGACAGATACGTCCGGGTTGGGCCCCTCGGCCTCAACAAAAGATACCTGGGCAGCAACCTTGGAAATTCCGCCCAGAAGCATCCATGGAGGCAACCGAGGGAGCCTCGATCACGCAACAGGGAGAAAGAAAAGGCGAAGGGAATCATACTATGGAGAACAGGAGGGCATGCAATCGATCCATGGCCGCGCCCGTTCACCGCACCTATCAGCCACGGAGCAACTCGATGCGCCATGCTACCTCCACTCCTATATCGACCCGAAGGACGGTCGGGAAAAATCCAGTCACCTATTAAGGAACTGCCGACACTTCCTGGAAATTCGACAGTTCTGTGATGACCTCAGGAGTGAAGCTATGTCGAGAGTTCACATAATGGAGAAAAAGGCAAGATCTTACAGCTATCGAGTGGAGCCATATATCCCGGAACCGTACGAGCCAATGGAGAAGGATGAGTATGTGCCAGCCGAGGTATTCCCAGAACCGCGCGGGCAGGTCAGCATGATCCATAAAACCAGCTTTTCAAAAAGGGAAATCAAGAAATTCTCACGAGAAGTGAAGTATGCAGAAGTCGCTATGGTCGATACACCTGAATTCATCGACTTGTCAGAGCAAAGTATCTCCTTCGACAGGTCAGATCACCTGAAAGCTGTCCCTAGACCAGGCTACGCAGCTCTAGTCCTCGAGGCGCAGATCGGAGGGTACAACATGAGTAAGGTATTCATGGACGGAGGAAGCGGATTAAACCTACTGTTCGCCAACACAATGAAAGCTATGGGTTTAACAGTCGATATGCTGAGGGAGTCCGACACAGGATTCCATGGCATTATACCGACTCGACCCGCTTACTCTCTTGGAAAAACGTCATTGGATGTGGTCTTCGGCACGCCCACCAATTTCAGAAGAGAAAAGATCGAGTTCGAAGTTGTCGACTGGGAGTCTCAGTATCATGCCATCCTCGGCAGGCCGGCGTTCGCCAAGTTTATGGCCATACCTCATTATGCTTACCTAAAACTGAAGATGCTAGGCAACAACGGAACCCCAATAACCATTCACGGGAGTTTTGCTCGGTCAGACACATGTGACAGGGAGTTCCAGAAGATCGCTTCAAAATTCGGCGCTAAGGAGGAGCTCAATGCGATCGACGCAGCCGTGGATCATACGCAGCCGCCAGCCGACAACCGAAACGTAAGATCCGACGAGTTTGACGCTGCAAGGGAAGCCAAGAAGCTGCAGGTGCACCCCACTGACCCGAAGAAAACGGTCAATATATCGGCTGACCTCACGGCCGCATAGGAAGGCGCGCTCATCGAGTTCCTCCGTGAGCGCTGGGAGATATTTGCAGGGAACCATCCGACATGCCAGGTATCCCCAGGGAACTCGCTGAGCACGCCCTCAATGTTGACCCGACAGCCAAACCAGTGCAGCAGTCGATGCGTCGATTCTCGGAACCCAAGAGGAGACCAATCGGTGAGGAAATCAATCGACTTCGTAAAGCATGATTCATTCGAGAGCTCAAGGAATCATAGTGGGTGGCTAACCCTGTCATGGTACCCAAGAAGGACACCACCGCTCTGCGTATGTGTATCGATTACACCGGCCTCAACAAACACTGTCCGAAAGACCACTTCCCGCTGCCTAGAATCGACCAGATAGTTGATTCCACAGCCGGATGCGACCGCCTCTCCTTTCTCGATGCTTACTCTGGGTATAACCAGATCAAATTGAAGAAGGAAGATCAGGAGCTAACCGCGTTCATCACCCCACACGGCATTTTTTGCTACAACGTCATGACCTTCGGGTTGAAAAATGCGGGAGAAACTTACCAACGTTGCATGCAAGCTTGCCTTGGAGAGCAGATCGGACGAACCATCGAGGTCTACATCGACGATATCGTGGTAAAAACAAAACACACTGCCACCCTCGTTGACGACCTGCGGGAAACCTTCGACAACCTAGACAGGTATAAGATCAAGTTAAACCCCAAAAAGTGCTTCTTCGGAGTACCAGGGGGGCAAGTACTAGGATACTTCATCTCGGCCAGGGGAATCGAAGCCAACCCTTTGAAAATCAAAGCTATTCTCGACATGGAGCCGCCAAAGAATCTGCACCAAGTGCAGCAGTTGGCAGGACGCTTAGCGGCACTCAGCAGGTTCATTGCCAAGCTGGGAGAAAAAGCTTTGCCTTTCTACAATCTGATGAAGAAATCGGAAAAATTCGAGTGGACAAAGGAGGCGCAGGATTCCTTCGACAACCTAAAGATGATCTTTTCGACATCTCCAGTCCTTGTAACCCTCCGTGAGAAGGAAACGCTGCTCATGTACATAGCTGCGACAGCCCAAGTCTTCAGCAGCGTCCTGGTTGTTGAACGGGAAGAAGCAGGGAGAGTTCACGGCGTGCAGAGGCCCGTTGACTACCTCAGTGAAGTACTCACACCTGCAAGACAGAGGTACCCCCATCATCAGAAGCTGGCATATGCGGTATGGAGGTCAGCCCGCAAGCTGCGACACTACTTCACAGAGCACCCGATTGTCGTTGTGAGCGAAGCGCCGTTGAAAAATATAATGACCAACCCAGAAGCCACAGGTCGAGTGTCCCAATGGGCCATCGAAATAGCACCTCACGACATAACTTACGTCAACCGGACAGCTATAAAATCCCAGATCCTCCCAGACTTTGTGGCAGACTGGATTCAATCCCAGACACCGGTGGCACCCGACATATCGGGATCATGGATAATGTACTTCGACGGGTCAAAGCGAAGCACAGGCGCTGCAGCAGGCATAGTGTTGATATCACCACAAGGAGATAAGATGAAGTACATATTACGTATGAACTTCCCTCTACCGACAAACAATGAAGCAGAATACGAAGCACTGCTGCATGGAATGAAGATGGCAAAGGCGTGTGGCGCAACTCGCCTGGAAATCTACGGGGACTCAAATTTGGTGGTACAACAGTCGATGAACCTGTGCGACGCAGTTAGCGACAACATGATCGCCTATCGACAGCTGTATCAAAACATGGAAGCCAAGTTCGAGGGGTGTGAGCTCAAACATATCGGCAGAGCCAGCAACGAGGAAGCCGACACCTTAGCTAACATCGGCTCCATGTGTTCTCCCATCCCAGACGGAGTATTTTACGAGGTAATCACTCAGCGATCGATAAAAGAGAAGGCGCCGGCACCTTTAAAACCATCGACTGAAGAAGCAGAGGCAAACCCACGGCAAGTTACTGACGAAGCTCCAGCTCTCCCAGCCGAACAAGTTCTCCTCCTCGAGTCATTATGGACTAAGCCGCTCCTGGCGTACCTGACAAGGCAGGAACTGCCGGTGGATCCGGTGGAAGCAAAACGAATCGTCAGGCGATCAAAAGCTTTCACCATAGTAAACGGTGAACTCTACAAACGTAGCATTTCTGGTATCTTCCAAAGGTGCATTGCCATCGACGATGGAAGAGCACTGCTGCGCGAGATACACGAGGGAACTTGCGGGCATCATGCAGGAAGTAGGGCTCTCGTAGCAAAAGCCTTCAGGGCAGGTTTCTACTGGCCAACGGCGGCGTCGGACGCTCGAGATCTGGTCATGAAGTGCGACCCTTGTCAACGGTTTTCCCCAAAACCGCACGCCCCTGCAACAGACCTAATGACAATACCCCTGGCATGGCCGTTCGCCCAATGGGGACTCGATCAAGTTGGGCCACTGCCGAGATCATCGCCTGGAGGACACACGTACCTATTAGTCGCAGTCGATAAATTCACTAAGTGGATCGAGGCAGTACCAGTACGAAACCAGAAGGCAAAAACAGCAGTCCAGTTCTTCAAGGAGATAACATGTCGATTCGGCGTACCTCACAGTATCGTCACAGATAATGGGACTAACTTCGACTCCAAGGAGTTCCGAGAATTTTGTGATGACAGGGGAATAAAACTGAAATTCGCATCAGTGGCTCATCCGCAAACAAACGGCCAGGTGGAAAGGATCAACGGTCTAATAGGGGACGGTCTCAAGAAACGCCTTACAGGCGCAGAGGGAGCTTGGGTTGAAGAGTTACCATCAGTACTTTGGAGTCTGCGTACCACGCCCAACAGGTCGACTCAGTACACCCCATTCTTTCTGGTACATGGAGCCGAAGCAGTCCTACCAGCTGATGTCCGATTCGAAGCACCTCGAGTGACGGCTTACACAGAACCCTCTTCCAACATCGCATTACAAGATGCTGTAGACCTGCTAGATGAAGCCCGAGACATTGCTTTAGCCAGAACCACGGTATACCAGCAGGCGCTGAGAAACTACCACAGCCGACGAATACGCAACCGATGCTTTAGCATTGGAGATATGGTACTTCGGCTAAAGCAAAAAAGGCCCTCGAAACTCGAGTCTCCATGGGAGGGACCCTACATCATCACCGAAGTGATACCAGGAGGAGCGTACAGGCTCAAAAATCCAACTTCGGGAAAAGATGTCGGAAATCCATGGAATGTCGCACACCTGCGACGGTTCTATGCATAGGACGAGATTGATTTTCATTTTTTAGCCTTTAAGGTTGCTTTGTTTTATGAATAAAGTTTTAATCAGGTTTTATGCCTTTCTTTCTTCAATTCAGGCCCCACTACCTGAACAGGTCGACTGCGGCCCTTACCTTCGGCTCTTACTCCCATCGGGAGTGTTGGGACATAAAACACGCAGTGTCATTAATTAAATGCTCTCAACGAGAGCTAAGATTAGTGGCACACAAAAAGAAAACAACCAATCCAAGCCTCGAGAAAATACGCGAGTGTTGCCGTCGATGGTTACACTATCACAAAAAAAGGCTCAAACCGGTGCACCGAGTGACGATGCCAAGCGTCTAATTCCCTCGACTAAGTCGATGGGTCTCGCTCTTACAAAACTTACACAAAGGCTTCGCAATAACATTGCATAATACAACGAAGTCGTCGGGAGAGCAGGTTGAACTGATCACTCAGCCGCCCTCGACAAATAAAATAACAATTATCATAGCGTACAACGTACGCAATAAATTTATACAAAGTAATCTTATGCAGGAACTAAGGCTATTACATTCATAGTCAAGCCTCCCGGCCCCAATGGGCCTTCAGATCCTTCTCAAGACACGACTCCATCCGGGAAACAATGGTGTAAGCAGGACCTCTAGCGGCATCATAATATTGGCCTAAGCTCCTTTCAGTGTTCGCTACAGCTCCCAAGTCGAGAGATGGATGACATGCCAATATTGAAGCAAAGGCAAGCTCCGCACCAGCCAGGAGTTCTTTCCGTACCAGCTGTCGAATCCTTTCGGGAGATTTGAATCGGGTGAACAAGGCATATAAGGTTTCAGGTGCTTGGTCCAGAGGAAACAAAGTGTTCCAAACCATCGTGAGATGAGCATGAAACTTATCAAAATAATAATGCGCCTTCCCCACCCGATACTTAAACTTCGCCATGACGACAGCCTTCGGACGATGCAGCCACAAACCATGATTCGGGTGCGCAACGTCAGTCATTGCTTCAACCTCTTCGTGGATCTTCTTGTTCTCCTCAGCCACATCTGAAGCTACAACTGGAAAGGAATAAGAACCAATTAAGGGAATATTCGAAACTGTTGCAGAAAGCAGAAATATGGGTTAACACCTACAGCCCAAACTTTCGGTAGCAATATGGAGACCATCAAGAGCGTACTGTTCGATAGCTGTCGCCATCTCCCCTTTTTTCCTCACCAAGGCCGCCATCGCACGAAGAGAAGTGTTATCTCTGTCTAAACTAGACACTTGGTCACGCAAGCGGCGAACGAGGCTTGATTCATCATTACTTGAAGGGTTCGGAAAAAGCCCAGCACGAGAAGAAGACGGAGGAATCTACAGTACAATCCTTAATTCAGATTAAGTATCAAAGTAAAAACTCCCATCGGGAGCGCCGGGCATATGCGATACATTCAAAAGCATGTTCAAATTGGCAACAGAGCCGAAATAAAGTTGAACTACAACGAAGTTACGACTGGTCTTATTTACAACAAGTCAATTAAAAAGTTCAAGGGTCCGCTGATGATGAGCCAGGAGCGGATTCGGGAGCAGGCTTGGCTTGAGCTTCATCCACCAGCTTCAGAAGTCGGTTCGCACAAGTAACTGTTGATCGCTTGTAAGGTTCAAGATCGATCAAGTTATGGTCATCGTCGACAGGCAACGTTTTGGACAACTCCTCCAAATTTGATTCCATCCCATGACCCATGAGCAATTGAAAAGTTAGAACCGCCCCAAATAAATGGCTGCGGCGTTTCAATACCTCCACAGGCTCGGAAGGATCAACAAGGAAAGAAGCCGCCTGATACGTCTCCGACGTATCGATAATTTCTTATGTTCCATGCTACTTTATTGATGATACCTACATGTTTTATACATACTTTATATCGTTTTGATGCATTTTCTGGAACTAACCTATTAACAAGATGCCGAAGTGCCAGTTCCTGTTTTCTGCTGTTTTTGGTTTCAGAAATCCTAGTAACGAAATATTCTCGGAATTGGACGAAATCACCTCCCGAGGTTCCTATTTTGCCCGGAAGCATCCAGAACACCCGAGAGCCGCCGGAGGGGCCCTGGTGGGCCCGAGATGACATGGTGGCGCGGCCCGGGCCCCGGCCGCGCCACCCTATGGTCTCGTCGCCTCGTTGACCCTCCTCGCGCCGCCTCTTCGCCTATATAAAGCCCCCGCATCGAAAACCCTTACGGAGAAAGCCACGATACGAGAAAAGTTCCGAGCCGCCGTCATCGCGAAGCCAAGATCCGGGGGACAGGAGTCTCGTTCCGGCACCCTGCCGGAGCGGGGAAGTGCCCCCGGAAGGCTTCTCCATCGACACCGCTGCCATCTCCACCGCCATCTTCATCACCGCTGCTGCTCCCATGAGGAGGGAGTAGTTGTCCATCGAGGCTCGGGGCTGTACCGGTAGCTATGTGGTTCATCTCTCTCCTATGTAGTTCAATACAATAATCTCATGAGCTACCTTACATGATTGAGATTCATATGATGATGCTTGTAATCTAGATGTCATTATGCTAGTCAAGTGGGTTTTACTTATGTGATCTCCGGAGACTCCTTGTCCCACGTGTGTAAAGGTGACGAGTGTGTGCACCGTGTGGGTCTCTTAGGCTATATTTCACGAAGTACTTATTCACTGTTGAAGAGCGTAGTGAAGTGCTTATTTATATCTCTTGATGATTGCAATGTGTTTGTATCACAATTTATCTATGTGCTACTCTAGTGATGTGTTATTAAAGTAGTTCTATTCCTCCTGCACGTGTGTAAAGGTGACAGTGCGTGCACCGTGTTAGTACTTGGTTTATGCTATGATCATGATCTCTTGTAGATTGCGAAGTTAACTATTGCTATGATAATATTGATGTGATCTATTCCTCCTACATATGCATGAAGGTGACAGTGTGCATGCTATGCTAGTACTTGGTTTAGTCGTTTTGATCTATCTTACACTTAAGGTTACTTAAACATGAGCATTATTGTGGAGCTTGTTAACTCCGGCATTGAGGGTTCGTGTAATCCTACGCAATGTGTTCATCATCCAACAAAAGTGTAGAGTATGCATTTATCTATTCTGTTATGTGATCAATGTTGAGAGTGTCCACTAGTGAAAGTGTAATCCCTAGGCCTTGTCCCTAAATACTGCTGAGTTACTACTGCTTGTTTCTTGTTTCTACTGCGTTACTACTGCTGCAATACTACCACCATCAACTACACGCCGACAAGCTATTTTTCGGCATCCGTTGCTACTGCTCATATATATTTATACCACCTGTATTTCACTATCTCTTCGCCGAACTAGTGCACCTATTTGGTGTGTTGGGGACACAAGAGACTTCTTGCTTTGTGGTTGCAGGGTTGCATGAGAGGGATATCTTTGACCTCTTCCTCCCTGAGTTCGATAAACCTTGGGTGATCCACTTAAGGGAAAACTTGCTGCTGTTCTACAAACCTCTGCACTTGGAGGCCCAACACTGTCTACAGGAAAGGAGGGGGAACGTAGACATCACCGCCATATCGTCGAGAGTGTTGTCCTCCTTCATCTTCGGGAAGATCATCGAGTATAACCTCGACAGCGCCCCTTTGGCCTTTTTCAAAAGACCAAGCACTTGGATGTTAGACTCGGCAGCAAGCGACAAGGCGTCGGCTATGGAATCCTCTCGAAGCTGATGACTACGGGTGACGGTTAAGTCGGCAGCATCTGAGAAAAAGACAGATCAGTAATCAATAACAGAAACACCAAGACAGAAAACGGCGAATTACGGGTTTTACCTAATAAATCCTTGATGGACTCGCGAAGGGCGCCTTCCTTTTTGTTGATTACAGCTGCTGCTGCTTGCTTGGCATATTGCTCATCCTTCAGCCGCTGCTTCAACTTCTTCACCTCCTCCTTCAGCAAGACGTTCTCGTTCTTGGCATCGGTGGCAAGCCTGTTGGCTTCCAGCACTTGATCAGCCGAAGACCTAACAGTCTTTCGAAGTTGGGAGTTCTCCATCTCTAGTCGGGTGAACTCTTCGGCGAACTCCACTACAGCGTCGACTGTGGCATAGATCGGCTGCGACAAGATAAGATCATAAGGATCCAACCGATAAAAAGGAATCCAGCGAAATGAAGCAAGTTAAATACTTACATGATCGCGACCAGCCGATGAAGCAGGAACGTCGCCGGGAGGGATAACTGTCGACACTGGAACCTTCTCTACGGCCGTTCGCGAGGGAGGCGTCGATTTTGCGGGTGAAGGATTAGATTCTTTTGCCGATACGGCTCTCTCAGAGACGAATTTCGCCCTCTTCGCAAGAGGGACTTCATCATCATCGTCATCAGAGCTACTTAAAAATAGTGCGCGGTTAGCGTATGAGATGACAAGGAATAAATCAAGGAGGGAGTAAGAAACACTCACAGGTCAAGGTCATCTTCGCCTGCGAAGATGCTTGTTGAGCTCTTCTTGGCAGGAGGAGGCGCGGCAGCGTCGTCGGCATCATTATCGCCTCCACGAGGACTTGATTCAGCCGAAGCGATAAGGTCATCGTGTACCTGCTTCCGACGCCTACTCCTGATGAAGGCGTCATCTTCAGTAGCCTCTTCCCCTTGGACATCGCTGTCCTCAAGGACATGAGGGGCATCCTCGGTTCCATCGGAATCTTCGTCATCATCCTCTAATTCCACACCGCTTTCGGGTGTAGGAGGATAGCATCGGGCAGCTGCAAGCGCCTTTCAAAGAAAAAAAGGTTGATGAGATACAAAAGAAAAAGGGATGACAGTAGTAAAAACAAACGAAGGTTTACCTCGGTTGGAGGATGGTCAGCATCATAAGGAGGACGAGCTGATATCAGGACAATATTGTCATTCTTACTAAGGCACGTCAGGCGGCGGACTTCGTCTCGGAGGTCATCAGCCGAAAGATCGGCGGAACTAACCCTGGACTCATCATCCTTGCCTGAATAAAGCCACAGTTGATGGGGGCGAGACATTAACGGTTGCACTCGATGTTGCAGGCACACTGAGACGGCCTCGGTGCCGCACATTGTCAAGCCTCCCGTGTTTTTCAGAGTGACTATTTGATCGAACAGCCTGTCGACTGTCAATCTTTCGTCGGGAGAAAGGGTGTTTTGCCAGGATTTCTTCGGCTTAGCAATCAGTTTGTCCTCAAAGGGAGGAAGGTTTGAGCATCGCCCAGATACTGAAGGATCTCGTAGATAAAACCATTTGTTGCGCCAGCCCTGGACAGACTCCTTCATTGGGTAATCAAAGTAGTCGACCTCCTTCCTGACAACAAAGCCGACGCCACCGATGACGGGGGGCCATTGCTGTCGTTATGGCACTTCACGTAGAAGATCTTCCTCCAAAGACCCCAGTGAGGGTCAATGCCGAGGAAGGCTTCGCAGACAGTAACAAAGATGGATAGGTGGAGGATAGAGTTCGGGGTCAGCTGCCAGAGCTGAATCCCATAGAAGTAAAGAAGAGAGCGAAGGAACTCGTGCGCCGGAAGGGAGAGGCCACGGAACAGAAAGGCGGAAAACATAACAGTAAAGCCCTTCGGGGGCTTTGGGCGAGAAACCGCACCTGGAAGACGGATATCGTCCTCAGATGCGGAGATGAATCCAAGGGACCGCAGCTTGTTGATGTCGCGGTTGGAAATGGCGGAGGCACTCCAATCACGGCTAACCTTGGCCGCCTCCGAAGCACTAGCACCCTTCTTTTTACCCATGGCGCTTGAAGCTCCTGAGAGAATGATGCGGGAAGAAGGAGAGGATGCGCGGGGAAGATGAGCAGTAGGAGGTGTAAAAAATTAAAAATGAGGAAGCCCTCTATTTATACCATAAGGATTGACATCAGATCGTGGCCATAACTCCGTGGGCGTCGTGGGAGGTGGAGCGAATCCAGCTGTACACGTGGCACTAGAAAACAGGATGGAACCGGCGGCCCATTATTCCCACGTCGTGCGAAAATCGAGGAAACGCCTCGGTCGCTGCGCGTGCACTGGTCAAAACCTAAAAACTGCCTGCGCAGAACTAGGGTGGGCCCGGGGGGTCAAGTCTTGTCAATCAGGTCACAGCGGCAGCGTGTCATCAGTGACGTCATGGGCATTGTTGATTGCATACGAAGAGATAAGAAAGTATCGGGCGATCGACTTGAGCCTATGCGCGGATTGCGAACATCCGCACCTAGGCTCGGGGGCTACTCCCATCGGGAGCGCTGACGCGCACCCGATAGAATGAGGACTCGAAGGAAATATTTGACTCGAGTCTGCACTCGGGCGTAAAACTCCCGCGCCCAGACTCGGGGGCTACTCCCATCGGGAGCGCTGGACGCGCACCCGACAGAACTTTTTTCGCACTCCAGGATCATGCCCGGGGACTTGATTTTGTGTAGGGTAACGTTGTTTTGTCATCGGCAGTTCACCAACAAAAGTTGGGCACGTTATTCGTTATCCCTTGCATAAAGAAAATATATCGGATGGTCTACAAAGACTTGCAGGAAAAACTTCGGCAGAAGAAGATGTTCGAGTGGTACAACTTGAGTCTACGCACGGATTGCGAGCATCCGTACCTAGACTCGGGGGCTACTCCCATCGGGAGCGCTGACACGCACCCGATAGAAGACAGAAGAAAAGCAAGAATGATCAAGGAGAAGGACTTCGGAAGAAGATATGCTTCAGTCTCTACCCGAACTATGTTCGGCTAGACACTCGGGGGCTACTGACGTGGGCATTACCCTTCGTTTAACCAATATTGCTCTACCCTATACGGTCCAGATGGAGGCCCATGAAGGTACCCGAAGGGAAGATGGGCCACTAGGACGGTGCGGTGGAAGATTACTTGAAGTACAAGACACGGAAGAAGCCGAACAAGGAAAGATTAGAGATAGATCTATTGTAAGCCTACTCGTACTCGATTAGACCTCTCGAGACCTGGTCACCTATATAAAGGCCAGGAGAGGGGTTATCGAGGGACATAATCAATCTTAGCGATCTTAGCCAACAGAAGCTTAGAACTAGGTTACCCTAGCGATTAGCTATCTCGACGAGATCACGGCCGAACTATTCGGCACCCCATTGTAACACTTGTTTTCATCATAATCAAAGAACAGACAGGCAGGACGTAAGGGTTTTACCTCATCGAGGGCCCCGAACCTGGGTAAATCGCTCTCCCCGCTTGTCTGTGTACCGATGTCTCGTGCCAGTTTGCAGGATTCCATCAACCCTAAGCCCATAACAGAGGGCATTGCCGAGGAGCACCCTCGACAATGGTTTTTGCTATCTCCTTCCTGTGAGTGACCGCGATACTCATATTTGCTTCCACTCGCATAGTATGTATCATCTAGTGGGTTACGCCTTCTGCTATTCTCGTGACGTTCGTTGCTATTGTAGCTTCTTCCGCCTTGATCATTTGGTCCCTTGTTTCTGTCACTGCACGGCTCCACATTATCACAGATGTTGATTCTGCCTGGGTGACTGATACGTCCAATTTGCATCACTATTTTATATCATAATTTGTTGTTATTCATTGATATATTTCATATTTGGAGACATTACTTATGTTATTTCATCTATTTTGCATGTTTCATCATTATTGGAGGATCAAGCACCGGAGCCAGGATTCTGCTGGAAAAAGCACCGTCAGAACGCAATATTTCGGAAGATCAAGCGTGGAAGGAAATTACACGTAAATTCCTATTTTCCAGATGACGAAGGAAGCCAGAAGGGGGAGCAGAGAGGGCTCAAGGTGGGGCCAGACCACAGGCCGGCGCGGCCCATGGCCTGGCCGCGCCACCTTGTGGTGTGGGGGCCCCACAGCCCCTTTTGCCTCCTTTTCTTCGCGAAACCCTTCGTCCCGAAAACCTAAGCCACAGGGGGTACCTCACGAAGAGTTACAGCCGCCTCTGCGGGGCGGAGAACACCGAGAGAGAAAGAGCTCTCCGGCGGGCAGGAATCCGCCGGGGAAATTCCCTCCCGGAGGGGAAATCGACGCCATCGCCATCGTCATCGAGCTGGACATCATCTCCATCATCATCATCATCATCTCCACCGTCTACACCGCCATCACCACCGCTGCAACTCGTCACCGCTGTAACAATTTGGGTTGGATCTTGATTGTTTGATAGGGGAAACTCTCCCGGTGTTCATCTCTACTTGTTATTGATGCTATTGAGTGAAACCATTGAGCCAAGGTTTATGTTCAGATTGTTATTCATCATCATATCACCTCTGATTGTATTCCATATGATGTCTCGTGAGTAGTTCGTTTAGTTCTTGAGGACATGGGTGAATTCTAAATGCTAGTAGTGAATTATGGTTGAGTAATATTCAATGTTATGATATTTAAGTTGTGGTGTCATTCTTCTAGTGGTGTCGTGTGAACGTCGACTACACGATACTTCACCATTTATGGGCCTAGGGGAGTGCATCTTGTATTCGGTTGCTAATTGTGGGGTTGCCGGAGTGACAGAAACCTGAGCCCCCGTTAGTATACCGATGCAAGAGGGATCGCAGGATCTCAGAGTTTAAGGCTGTGGTTAGATTTATCTTAATTACTTTCTTGTAGTTGCGGATGCTTTCAAGGGGTATAATCACAAGTATGTATTAGTCCTAGGAAGGGCGGTGCATTAGCATAGGTTCACCCACACAACACTTATCAAAACAATGAAGATTATTTAGCCACATGAAGCGAAAGCACTAGACTAAAATCCCCGTGTGTCCTCAAGAACGCTTGGTCATTATAAGTAAACAAACCGGCTTGTCCTTTGTGCTAAAAAGGATTGGGCCACTCGCTGCAATTATTTCTCTCGCATTTTACTTACTCGTACTTTATTCATCTATTACATCAAAACCCCTTGAATACTTGTTTGTGAGCATTTACGAGTGAATCCTTCATCGAAGCTGCTTGTCAACACCTTCTGCTCCTCGTTGGGATCGACATTCTTACTTATCGAAGATACTACGATACACCCCCTATACTTGTGGGTCATCAAGACTATTTTCACGGCGCCGTTGCCGGGGAGTGAAGCGCTGTTGGTAAGTGGAATTGGTAAGGAAAACCTTCTCTGTTTGTGCTGATTTTATTTCTGCTGTCTGCTATAAGTCATTATGGAGAGATCTTCTCTTCAATTTCTATTTGGGAAATCTACTACTACTGCAACGGTAGTGGATGAAGCGCCAGGTGAGGAAGTAGTACCATATAAAATACCTATGAAAATTATTGAACGTGTTATGGATAACCGCTATGAAGGGGATGGAACTGTCCATCCTAGTGATAATTTACTGTTTTTGCATGAATTATGCGGGTTATTCAAATGTGCAGGTATTGCTATGAATGAAGTTAGAAAGAAACTATTCACTATATCGCTGTCTGGTAAAGCGGCGCACTGGTATAAATTGCTGAAGAATGGTGATTCTATTGATTGGGAGGACATTGTGCCTTTATTTTATTCTAAATTCTACCCTCCAAGTGAAATTCACAAAGATCGGAACCGCATATATAATTTCTGGCCTCATGATGGAGAAAGTATTGCCCAAGCTTGGGGGAGATTGAAGTCTTTAATGCTCAAATGCCCCATTCATGAGCTTCCTGGTAATGTTATTATTGATAATTTCTATGCAAGACTTTCTTTTCAAGACAAGACCTTGCTGGATACTTCTTGTTCTGGATCATTTACACGCAACAAAGAAGAGTTTAAAAGGGACCTTCTTGATCGGATCAAGAAAATACTGAAGGATGGGAGAACGACAAGGATAGAGAGTCAGGTATAATTTATGATTATAAATGCATTGAAGCTTTTATGGATACTGATAAATTTCGTAATATGAGTGCTACATATGGTCTTGATTCCCAAGTTGTTGCAAATCTTTATAAAGCTTTTGCCTCTCATTATGAATTGCCTAAGAAGAATTTTGATAAGTATCATGAACCGTATAAAAATAACGTAGATTCATCTGTAAACAAATGTGTAGTGATTGAAACTGTTGATAATGTTATTCCTGAAGTTTATATTGAAAAAACCCCTTTCCCTGCTAAAATGAAGGAGTACTCTGTCATATCTAGTGCGGTTAATAAAAGTGAAAAGAAACCTAAAGAACCTGAAGAACAAATTAAAATTGAACCTGCTGTTGCAATAGTTAAAGATCTTGTGACTGAAAATGTGGAGGATGGTCATATTATTTTCTGTGAAGATGCTTCTAATATTGTCTCACATCCTAATAAACCCAAACAAGTTAGTGTTCCTATGCTATCTGTTAGAATTGGTGATCATTGCTATTATGGTTTATGTGATATTGGTGCAAGCGTTAGTGCTATTCCTTATGAGCTTTACACGGAGATTATGCACGAAATTGATTCTTGTGAACTTGAAGATATTGATGTGGTTATTCAGTTGGCTAATAGAGAAAGTATTTCTCCAATTGGTATTGTTCGAGATGTGGAAGTTCTATGTGGTAAGATTAAATATCCTGCTGACTTTTTGGTACTTGGTTCTGCTGCTAGTGATCATTGTCCTATCATTTTTGGTAGACCTTTTCTAAATACTTGTGGAGCTATTATAGATTGTAAGAAAGAGAAAATTTTGACTAGATTTGCTGGTGAGCCTTATGAATTTAACTTTTCTAAATTCACTAAAACTCCTTATAAAGCTGACTTGCCTAGTAATGATTTTAAAATGGAGCAGTGTGCATCTATTGTTCTTGTTCCTAATAATCCTTTGCAGCAACATTTGGAGAATAGTGAAAGTGAAGCTTTTAGGAAAGAAAGAGATGAGCTTGAGGAAATTTTTCTTCGCCAACCTATTCTCAAGCATGATTTACCGGTGGAAGATTTGGGTACAACACCGCCACCAAAGAAAGATCCTGTTTTCGATTTAAAGCCTTTACCTGATAATCTTAAATATGCTCATATTGATGATAAGAAAATATATCCTGTTATTATTAGTTCTAAGCTTTCAGAGATTGAGGAAGAAAGGTTATTGAAAATATTGAAGAAACACCGAGGAGCTATTGGCTATACTCTTGATGATTTGAAGGGGATTTCTCCTTCTATTTGCCAACATGCTATCAATATGGAAGATGATGCAAAGCCTGTTGTTGAACATCAACGTCGTCTAATTCCGAAGATGAAAGAGGTGGTAAGGAACGAGGTATTAAAACTTCTTGAAGCTGGTATTATATATCCTATTGCTGATAGTAGATGGGTTAGTCCTGTGCATTGTGTTCCTAAGAAAGGAGGAATGACTTGTTGTGCCTAATGATAATGATGAGCTTATTCCTCAAAGAGTATTTGTAGGGTATAGAATGTGCATTGATTTTCGAAAAGTTAATAAAGTTACTAAGAAAGATCATTACCCTTTACCCTTTATTGATCAAATGCTAGAAAGGTTATCTAAAAATACTCATTTTTGCTTTCTTGATGGTTATTCTGGGTTTTCACAAATTGCTTTTAAAGCTAAAGATCAAGAGAAAACCACGTTTACTTGTCCTTATGGAACTTATGCTTATAGGCGTATGCCTTTTGGTTTATGTAATGCTCCTGCTACTTTTCAAAGATGCATGTCTGCTATTTTTCATGGTTTTTGCGAAAGTATTGTAGAGGTGTTCATGGATGATTTTTCCGTCTATGGGAATTCTTTTGATAATTGCTTGCGAAACCTCGATAAAGTTTTGCGAGAGATGTGAAGAAACTAACCTTGTTCTTAATTGGGAGAAATGCCACTTTATGGTTAATGAAGGAATTGTATTGGGACATAAAATTTCCGAGAGAGGTATTGAAGTTGATAGAGCTAAAGTTGAAGCAATTGAGAAGATGCCCTATCTGAGGGATGTTAAAGGTATTCGTAGTGTTCTTGGTCATGCTGGGTTTTATAGGAGATTTATCAAAGATTTCTCTAAAATTTCAAAGCCTCTTACTAATCTTCTTCAAAAAGATGTACCTTTTGTTTTTGATGATGATTGTAAGGAAGCTTTTGAAACTCTAAAGAAAGCCTTAACAACTGCTCCTATAGTCGAACCTCCTGATTGGAATTTGCCTTTTGAAATTATGTGTGATGCTAGTGATTTTGCTTGTAGGCGCTGTTCTCGGACAGCGGGTAGATAAAAAATTAAATGTTATTCATTATGCTAGTAAGACTCTTGATGCTGCTCAAAGAAATTATGCTACAAGCTGAAAAAGAATTGTTAGTTGTAGTCTTTGCTTGTGACAAGTTTAGACCCTATATTGTTGATTCAAAAGTCACAATTCATACTGATCATGCTGCAATTAGATACCTTATGACAAAGAAAGATGCTAAGCCAAGGCTTATTAGATGGGTACTTCTGTTGCAAGAATTTGATTTACATATTATAGATAGGAAAGGTGCTGATAATCCTGTTGCTGGATAATTTGTCTAGATTAGAAAATATTGCTTATGATCCTGTCCTGTTAATGATAGTTTTCCAAATGAACAATTGGCTGTAATAAAAGTGAGCTCGCGAGAGAGCCCTTGGTATGCAGATTATGCTAACTTTATTGTTTCGAAGTATTTGCCTCCAACCTTTTCAGCTCAGTGATGTCTACGGGTGCTTCTATTCTTGTAGACAGTGTTGGGCCTCCAAGAGCAGAGGTTTGTAGAACAGCAGCAAGTTTCCCTTAAGTGGATTACCCAAGGTTTATCGAACTCAGGGAGGAAGAGGTCAAAGATATCCCTCTCATGCAACCCTGCAACCACAAAGCAAGAAGTCTCTTGTGTCCCCAACACACCTAATAGGTGCACTAGTTCGGCGAAGAGATAGTGAAATACAGGTGGTATAAATAAGTATGAGCAGTAATACGGCGCCAGAAAATAGCTCGCTGGCGTGCAGTTGATGGTAGTAATATTGTAGGAAGTAAACATGCAGTAGTAACGCAGCAGTAGTTACGCAGTAAAACAGTAAACAAGCAGTGATAGCAGTATTTAGGAACAAGGCCTAGGGATTAGACTTTCACTAGTGGACACTCTCAACATTGATCACATAACGAGAATAGATAAATGCATACTCTACACTCTTTGTTGGATGATGAACACATTGCGTAGGATTACACGAACCCTCAATGCCGGAGTTAACAAGCTCCACAATTCAATGTTCATATTTAAGTAACCTTAGAGTGTAAGATAGATCAATACGACTAAACCAAGTACTAACGTAGCATGCACACTCTGTCACCTTCATGCTTATGTAGGAGGAATAATACACATCAATACTATCATAGCAATAATTAACTTCGCAATCTACAAGAGATCATGATCATAGCATAAACCAAGTACTAACACGGATGCACACACTCGTCACCATTACATCGTGCGGGAGGAATAAAACTACTTTAATAACATTGCTAGAGTAGCACATAGATAAATTGTGATACAAAATACATTGCAATCATAAAGAGATATAAATAAGCACTTCACTATGCCATTCATAACGGTGAATAAGTATTCTGTGAAATATAGCCTAAGAGACCCACACGGTGCACACACTGTCACCTTTACACACGTGGGACAAGGAGTCTCCGGAGATCACATAAGTAAAACTCACTTGACTAGCATAATGACATCTAGATTACAAGCATCATCAGATGAATCTCAATCATGTAAGGCAGCTCATGAGATTATTGTATTGAAGTACATAGAGAGAGATGAACCACATAGCTACCGGTACATCCCCGAGCCTCGATGGAGAACTACTCCCTCTTCATGGGAGCAGCAGCGGTGATGAAGATGGCGGTGGAGATGGCAGCGGTGTCGATGGAGAAGCCTTCCGGGGGCACTTCCCCGTCCGGCGGCATGCCGGAACAGAGACTCCTGTCCCCCAGATCTTGGCTTCGCGATGGCGGCGGCTCTAGAAGGTTTCGCGTACCGTGGCTTCTTCCGTATCGCGTTTTAGGTCAGGGACCTTTAAATAGGCGAAGAGGCGGCGTCAGAAGGTCGAAGGGGTGACGACACCATAGGGTGGCGTGGGCCCAGCCCTGGCCGCGCCACCCTGTCGTCTAGGGCCCACAGGGCCCTCCTCTGGTGGCTCTCGGGTGTTCTGGATGCTTCCGGGCAAAATAGGAACCTGGGCGTTGATTTCGTCCAATTCCGAGAATATTTCCTTACTAGGATTTCTGAAACCAAAAACAGCAGAAAACGAGAAGCGGCACTTCGGCATCTTGTTAATAGGTTAGTTCCAGAAAATGCACAAATACGACATAAAGTGTGCATAAAACATGTAGGTATTATCAATAAAGTAGCATGGAACATAAGAAATTATCGATACGTCGGAGACGTATCAGCATCCCCAAGCTTAGTTCTGCTCGTCGCGAGCAGGTAAAACGATAACAAAGATAATTTCTGAAGTGACATGCCATCATAACCTTGATCATACTATTTGTAAACATATGTAATGAATGCAGCGATCAAAACAATGGTAATGACATGAGTAAACAAGTGAATCATAAAGCAAAGACTTTTCATGAATAGTACTTTAAGACAAGCATCAATAAGTCTTGCATAAGAGTTAACTCATAACGCAATAAATCAAAGTAAAGGTATTGAAGCAACATAAAGGAAGATTAAGTTTCAGCGGTTGCTTTCAACTTATAACATGTATATCTCATGGATATTGTCAACGTAGAGCAATATAACAAATGCAATATGCAAGTATGTAGGAATCAATGCACAGTTCACACAAGTGTTTGCTTCTTGAGGTGGAGAGAAATAGGTGAACTAACTCAACATAAAAAGTAAAAGAAAGGTCCTTCAAAGAGGAAAGCATCGATTGCTGTATTTGTGCTAGAGCTTTTATTTTGAAAACATGAAACAATTTTGTCAACGGTAGTAATAAGGCATATGAGTTATGTAAATTATATCTTACAAGTTGCAAGCCTCATGCATAGTATACTAATAGTGCCCGCACCTTGTCCTACTTAGCTTGGACTACCGGATCTTTGCAATGCCATGTTTCAACCAAGTGTCACAAAGGGGTACCTCCATGCCGCTCTGTACAAAGGTCTAAGGAGAAAGCTCGCATTTTGGATTTCTCGCTTTTGATTATTCTCAACTTAGACATCCATACCGGGACAACATGGACAACGAGATAATGGACTCCTCTTAAATGCATAAGCATGTAGCAACAATTATTATTCTCATATGAGATTGAGGATATATGTCCAAAACTGAAACTTCAACCATGATTCATGGCTTTAGTTAGCGGCCCAATGTTCTTCTCTAACAATTTGCATGCTCCAATCATTAAGGTGATAGATCCTTCGGACAAGACGGACATGCATAGCAACTCACATGATATTCAACAATAGTTGATGGCGTTCCCAGAAGCATGGTTATCGCACAACAAGCAACTTAATAAAAGATAAAGTGCATAAGTACATATTCGATACTACGATAGTTTTTAAGGCTATTTTGTCCCATGAGCTATATATTGCAAAGGCGAATGATGGAATTTTAAAGGTAGCACTCAAGCAATTTACTTTGGAATGGCGGTGAAATACCATGTAGTAGGTAGGTATGGTGGACACAAATGGCATAGTGGTTGGCTCAAGGATTTTGGATGCATGAGAAGTATTCCCTCTCGATACAAGGTTTAGGCTAGCAAGGTTATTTGAAGCAAACTCAAGGATGAACCGGTGCAGCAAAACTCACATAAAAGACATATTGTAAACATTATAAGACTCTACACCGTCTTCCTTGTTGTTCAAAACTCAATACTAGATATTATCTAGACCTTAGAGAGACCAAATATGCAAATCAAATTTTAGCAAGCTCTATGTATTTCTTCATTAATGGGTGCAAAGCATATGATGCAAGAGCTTAAACATGAGCACAACAATTGCCAAGTATCACATTATCCAAGACATTTTACCAATTACTACATGTAGCATTTTTCAATTCCAACCATATAACAATTTAACGAAGAGGAAACTTCGCCATGAATATTATGAGCTAAGAACACATGTGTTCATACGAACCAGCGGAGCGTGTCTCTCTCCCACACAAGGATGAACTTATTCAGAAAACTAAGATAACAAAACAAAAATAAAAGCACACACAGACGCTCCAAGTAAAATACATGAGATGTGACCGAATAAAAATATAGTTTCAAGAGAAGGAACCTGATACTTTGTCGATGAAGAAGGGGATGCCTTGGGCATCCCCAAGCTTAGACGCTTGAGTCTTCTTAAAATATGCAGGGATGAACCACGGGGGCATCCCCAAGCTTAGAGCTTTCACTCCTCTTGATCATAGTATATCATACTCCTCTCTTGACCCTTGAAAACTTCCTTCACACCAAACTTCAAGCAAACTCATTAGAGGGTTAGTGCACAATTAATAATTCACATGTTCAGAGGTGACACAATCATTCTTAACACTTCTGGACATTGCACAAAACTTCTGAAAGTTAATGGAACAAAGAAACTCATTCAACTTAACAAAAGCGGCAATGCGAAATAAAAGGCAGAATCTGTCAAAAACAGAACAGTCCGTAAAGACGAATTTTAAAATGGCACCAGACTTGCTCAAATGGAAAAACTCAAAACTAATGAAAATTGCGTACATATCTGAGGATCACGCTCGTAAATTGGCTGATTTTTTAGAATTTTCTACAGAGACTTGTGCCCAGATTCGTGACAGACAGCAATGCTGTTTCTGCGCAGCGATCCCAAATATAACATCAACTTTGACATAGAAACTTTACTTGGCACAAAAACATGATAAGGAGAGGTTGCTACAGTAGTAAACAACTTCCAAGACTCAACAAAACAAAAATTGCTGTAGTAAAATAAACACATGGGTTATCTCCCAAGAAGTTCTTTCTTTATAGCCATTAAGATGGGCTCAAGCAATTTTAATGATGCACTCGCAAGAAATAGTAGTTGAAGCAAAAGAGAGCATCAAGAGGCAAATTCAAAACACATTTAAGTCTAACATGCTTCCTATGCATAGGAATCTTGTAAATAAACAAGTTCATGAAGAGCAAAGTAATAAGCATAGGAAGATAAAACAAGTGTAGCTTCAAAAATTTCAGCACATAGAGAGGTGTTTTAGTAACATGAAAAATTTTACAACCATATTTTCCTCTCTCATAATAATTTTCAGTAGCATCATGAGCAAAATCAACAATATAACTATCACATAAAGCATTCTTATCATGAGTCTCATGCATAAAATTATTACACCCCACATAGGCATAATCAATTTTATTAGTTGTAGTGGGAGCAAATTCAACAAAGTAGCTATCATTATTATTCTCATCATCAAATATAGGAGGCATAGTATCATCAAAGTAAATTTTTTCCTCAATGCTTGGGGGACTAAAAATATCATGCTCATCAAAGCCAGCTTCCCCAAGCTTAGAATTTTCCATAGCATTAGCAACAATAGTGTTCAAAGCATTCATATTAATATGTTCCATGGGTTTTTAAATTTTCGCATCAAACCATCCATGTCTTAAATCAGGAAATAGAATAAAAAGGTCATTGTTGTCCATTATGCCTAACTAGTGTAAACAAGAAACCAAATGTCGCAATTGCAGAGTCTAAAGGAAATAGCTTCGAGCACACACACAATGGCGCCAGAAAAGTACCGTTACCTGGAACCGAAGTATGAGTGCCTTTTACCTTTCCTCCCCGGCAACGGCGCCAGAAAAGTGCTTGATGTCTACGGCTGCTTCTATTCTTGTAGACGAGTGTTGGGCCTCCAAGAGCAGAGGTTTGTAGAACAGCAGCAAGTTTCCCTTAAGTGGATTACCCAAGGTTTATCGAACTCGGGGAGGAAGAGGTCAAAGATATCCCTCTCATGCAACCCCGCAACCACAAAGCAAGAAGTCTCTTGTGTCCCCAACACACCTAATAGGTGCACTAGTTCGGCGAAGAGATAGTGAAATACAGGTGGTATAAATAAGTATGAGCAATAATACGGCGCCGAGAAAATAGCTTGCGGCGTGCGGTTGATGGTAGTAATATTGTAGGAAGTAAACATGCAGTAGTAACGCAGCGATGAGTTACGCAGTAAAACGATAAACAAGCAGTGATAGCGATATTTAGGAACAAGGCCTAGGGATTAGACTTTCACTAGTGGACACTCTCAACATTGATCACATAACAGAATAGATAAATGCATACTCTACACTCTTGTTGGATGATGAACACATTGCGTAGGATTACACGAACCCTCAATGCCGGAGTTAACAAGCTCCACAATTCAATGTTCATATTTAAGTAACCTTAGAGTGTAAGATAGATCAATACGACTAAACCAAGTACTAACGTAGCATGCACACTGTCACCTTCATGCTCATGTAGGAGGAATAATACACATCAATACTATCATAGCAATAATTAACTTCGCAATCTACAAGAGATCATGATCATAGCATAAACCAAGTACTAACACGGATGCACACACTGTCACCATTACATCGTGCAGGAGGAATAAAACTACTTTAATAACATTGCTAGAGTAGCACATAGATAAATTGTGATACAAAATACATTGCAATCATAAAGAGATATAAATAAGCACTTCACTATGCCATTCATAACGGTGAATAAGTATTCCGTGAAATATAGCCTAAGAGACCCACACGGTGCACACATCGTCACCTTTACACACGTGGGACAAGGAGTCTCCGGAGATCACATAAGTAAAACTCACTTGACTAGCATAATGACATCTAGATTACAAGCATCATCAGATGAATCTCAATCATGTAAGGCAGCTCATGAGATTATTGTATTGAAGTACATAGAGAGAGATGAACCACATAGCTACCGGTACAGCCCCGAGCCTCGATGGAGAACTACTCCCTCTTCATGGGAGCAGCAGCGGTGATGAAGATGGCGGTGGAGATGGCAACGGTGTCGAATGGAGAAGCCTTCCGGGGGCACTTCCCCGTCCGGCGGCGTGCCGGAACAGAGACTCCTGTCCCCCAGATCTTGGCTTCGCGATGGCGGCGGCTCTGGAAGGTTTCGCGTACCGTGGCTTCTTCCGTATCGCGTTTTAGGTCAGGGACCTTTAAATAGGCGAAGAGGCGGCGTCAGAAGGTCGAAGGGGCGACGACACCATAGGGTGGCGCGGGCCTAGCCCTGGCCGCGCCACCCTGTCGTCTGGGGCCCACAGGGCCCTCCTCTGGTGGCTCTCGGGTGTTCTGGATGCTTCCGGGCAAAATAGGAACCTGGGCGTTGATTTCGTCCAATTCCGAGAATATTTCCTTACTAGGATTTCTAAAACCAAAAACAGCAGAAAACAGGAACTGGCACTTCGGCATCTTGTTAATAGGTTAGTTCCAGAAAATGCACAAATACGACATAAAGTGTGCATAAAACATGTAGGTATTATCAATAAAGTAGCATGGAACATAAGAAATTATCGATACGTCGGAGACGTATCACTCAGCAAAGGAGGAAATTCTTTTATGACTTGAGGCATTATTTTTGGGATGACCCACACTTATATAAAGAAGGGGTAGATGGTATTATGCGAAGATGTGTTCCTGAATATGAACAACAGGAGATATTGAGTAAATGTCATGGTAGTGTTTATGGAGGACATCATGCTGGAGACAGAACCGCGCAAAAGGTTCTACAATCAGGTTTTTATTGGCCAACACTTTTCAAAAACGCAAGGAAGTTTATCTTATCTTGTGATGAATGTCAAAGAGTTGGTAATATCTCTAGACGCAATGAAATGCCTATGAATTATACTCTTGTCATTGAGCCATTCGATTGTTGGGGATTCGACTTCATGGGTCCTTTCCCTTCTTCAGAAGGTAACACTCATATACTTGTCGCTGTTGATTATGTTACTAAATGGGTAGAAGCTATACCTACAAAAAGTGCCGATGGTGAGACCTCTTTAAAAATGCTTTTAGATATTATTTTTCCTAGATTTGGAGTACCTAGATATATTATGACTGATGGAGGTTCTCATTTTATTCATGGAGGTTTTAGAAAAACTCTTGCTAAGTATGGTATTAATCATAGAATTGCTTCTGCTTATCACCCTCAAACTAGTGGTCAAGTAGAATTATCAAATAGAGAGATTAAATCTATTTTGGGAAAGACTGTTAATAAATCTAGAAAGAATTGGGCTAGCAAATTGAAGGAAGCATTATTGGCTTATAGAACTGCTTATAAAAATCCGATGGGAATGTCACCTTATAAAATGGTTTATGGAAAAGCTTGTCATTTACCTCTAGAACTAGAGCACAAAGCTTATTGGGCTGCTAGAGAACTAAATAAAGATCCGAAACTAGCCGGTAATAAGAGGTTGCTGCAATTAAGTTCTCTAGATGAATGGAGAAGTGAAGCTTATGAAAATGCTAAACTCTTTAAAGAAAAAGTTAAGAAATGGCATGATAGAAGGATTATCAAAAGAGAGTTTAATATTGGGGATAAAGTCCTATTGTATCGGTCTCGTCTCGGATTCTTTGCGGTGGAAATTACTCTCGAAGTGGGAAGGACCATATGTTGTTGAGGAGGTGTATCGTTCAGGAGCAATTAAAATTAGCTCTCTCCAAGGCAATGCCACACAAGTGGTGAATGGACAAAGACTCAAGCATTATATCTCGGGTGATTCTTATAATGTTGATGTTGATATTATTCAAGTTGAAACACCGGAGGCTTTCATCAAAGGACAAATTAACAGTCCTCCAGAACTCGACTTTGAATAGGTAACAGTACAGGTAATAAAAAGTCCGCGTTTACCTTTCCGAACAATATTTTTGCTGTTTTTGGAAAATATGAAAAATTACGGAATCGAAACGGAGTGGAAAAGACGCGCGAGGGCCCGGTCACCATAGGCCGGCGCGGGCCCCACCCCGGCCGCGCCGACCTATGGGGACCGCCCTCGTCGTCCCTTTTCCACTCGTTTTCGGCCTGGAACCTTCCTTTTATCGTAAAAATATTTGCTATATAATCCCCCGGACCCCTGGAGGTC
The DNA here is from genome assembly GCF_022539505.1 of Lolium rigidum. Lineage (NCBI taxonomy): Eukaryota > Viridiplantae > Streptophyta > Magnoliopsida > Poales > Poaceae > Lolium > Lolium rigidum. The sequence goes on along the minus strand of NC_061511.1, from coordinate 215,221,667 downwards.
CGTATATCGTTTTCTCGTCGTGTTTTGTTTCGAGTTGTTTTCTGCCAGGATCTGCTTCGGATCTAGATCCACCATGTCCTCGTCGGGAACTCAGAAGGGCAGCTTCTTTGAGGATGTCGTCAACCCGTACATGAACGAGCTGAAGATGCACCCCAAAGAATTGCTGCTCGTGGATGGAGAGTTGCAGATCAAAGATGTCCAGGGTCCTAAGGGAGAAGGGAGTTTGGAAGACAGGATGGAGAAACTGGAACAAGAGGTCTTCAACTACAAGAAGATGGTTGAGCGTGAAGTGGACATCTTTCACAAGATTGTGTCTGAACTCATTGATGGACACAAGAAGGAGACTGCGAAGTTGTGGGAAGATATCTTCTCACTTCACGACACCACCAACAAACTCCAAGCTCAACTCTATGATGTTCATAATCAAAACTGTGAGTATGAAAACAGGTTTAAGCGCATAAGTCATGCCGCTAGTTTCAGTGTTTCCGGAGACCAAGATGTCTTTTGTTGATGGAGAGCCTCTTCCATGGAAGTCTGATGACGGCAAAGATTCGCCATCATCACCGAAGGAGTAATTCATCATCGGTATTGGCATCCCCTTAGTTTGTTCCAAGCTTGGGGGAGTGCCGCGGTATCACATCATCATACCTTTATCTTTTACTCTCAAGTAGTGTCATATCATGAGTAGGGAAGTTATCATATGGAATAGTATGCAATGTGGAAGTATCTCTTTTAGTTGGTTATCTATGTATCCGTTGGTGTGAGTTATCGTTATGGAATATTAATGAGAAGTCTTATCATTTACTTTTTGCACACCTTATTTTAGTTTGCAATCTCCATTATATGATCACCCTTGACATGAGTATTGATATTACTTTGGGAGCATCAAGTAAATCTATTTGGTTTTGGCAAACTTAGCATTGGTCGATAGCAACAACACCTCGATGTTTAAATAGAAGAGAGAAATACACTTAGATATATTACTCTATTATCTCTATGCTAATGAGTTTAGTATTCTAAGTAAAATTGCTTGTGCTTATGAGAAAGATGCATGATTGTTCTATCATATGTATATTTGTTTGTTTCCCTCAACCTTTATGCTTGCTATCAAACCTTGCTAGCCAAAGACCTGTATCGAGAGGGAATGCTTCTCATACATCCATAACCTTAGACCAAACCTATGCCATTTGTGTCCACCATACCTACCTACTACATGGTATTTTCTGCCATTCCAAGTAAAAATACTTCATGTGCTACCTTTAAATAATTCAAACTATACTACTCCTTATGTGTGTCAATTTTTTATAGCTCATGAGGAAGTATGTGGTGTTTTATCTTTCAATCTTGTTGGGCGGACTTTCACCAATGGACTAGTGGCACATCCGCTTATCCAATAATTTTGCAATAAGAGCTGGTAACGGGGTTCCCAGACCCCAATTAATAACTTTCATTAATAATTCTCTTCACATGTTTTGCCCTGATTTATCAGTAAGCAACTTAATTTTGCAATAGACACTCCTCCATGGTATGTGAATGTTGGAAGGCACCCGAGGATTCGGTTAGCCATGGATTGAGAAATCCAAGGTTGGCACTACAAGAAAA
>NC_061511.1:215200449-215219965 GCF_022539505.1 Lolium rigidum | reverse complement strand
ATCACTATTTTATATCATAATTTGCTCGTTATTCATTGATATATTTCATATTTGGAGACATTACTTATGTTATTTCATCTATTTTGCATGTTTCATCATTATTGGAGGATCAAGCACCGGAGCCAGGATTCTGCTGGAAAAAGCACCGTCAGAACGCAATATTTCGGAAGATCAACTGTGGAAGGAAATTACACGTAAATTCCTATTTTTCCAGATGACGAAGGAAGCCAGAAGGGGGAGCAGAGAGGGCTCAAGGTGGGGCCAGACCACAGGCCGGCGCGGCCCATGGCCTGGCCGCGCCACCTTGTGGTGTGGGGGCCCCACAGCCCCTTTCGCCTCCTTTTCTTCGCGAAACCCTTCGTCCCGAAAACCTAAGCCACAGGGGGTACCTCACGAAGAGTTACGACTGCCTCTCGCGGGCGGAGAACACCCGAGAGAAAAGAGCTCTCCGGCGGGCAGGAATCCGCCGGGGAAATTCCCTCCCGGAGGGGGAAATCGACGCCATCGCCATCGTCATCGAGCTGGACATCATCTCCATCATCATCATCATCATCTCCACCGTCTACACCGCCATCACCACCGCTGCACCTCGTCACCGCTGTAACAATTTGGGTTGGATCTTGATTGTTTGATAGGGAAACTCTCCGTGTTCATCTCTACTTGTTATTGATGCTATTGAGTGAAACCATTGAGCCAAGGTTTATGTTCAGATTGTTATTCATCATCATATCACCTCTGATTGTATTCCATATGATGTCTCGTGAGTAGTTCGTTTAGTTCTTGAGGACATGGGTGAAGTCTAAATGCTAGTAGTGAATTATGGTTGAGTAATATTCAATGTTATGATATTTAAGTTGTGGTGTCATTCTTCTAGTGGTGTCGTGTGAACGTCGACTACACGATACTTCACCATTTATGGGCCTAGGGGAGTGCATCTTGTATTCGGTTGCTAATTGCGGGGTTGCCGGAGTGACGTAAACCTGAGCCCCGTTAGTATACCGATGCAAGAGGGATCGCAGGATCTCGTAGTTTAAGGCTCGTGGTTAGATTTATCTTAATTACTTTCTTGTAGTTGCGGATGCTTGCAAGGGGTATAATCACAAGTATGTATTAGTCCTAGGAAGGGCGGTGCATTAGCATAGGTTCACCCACACAACACTTATCAAAACAATGAAGATTATTTAGCCACATGAAGCGAAAGCACTAGACTAAAATCCTCGTGTGTCCTCAAGAACGCTTGGTCATTACAAGTAAACAAACCAGCTTGTCCTTTGTGCTAAAAAGGATTGGGCCACTCGCTGCAATTATTTCTCTCGCATTTTACTTACTCGTACTTTATTCATCTATTACATCAAAACCCCTTGAATACTTGTTTGTGGGCATTTACAGTGAATCCTTCATCAAAACTGCTGTCAACACCTTCTGCTCCTCGTTGGGATCGACATTCTTACTTATCGAAGATACTACGATACACCCCCTATACTTGTGGGTCATCAGTGACCAGTGTGAACTATGTGTCTGGGCGACAACATCGTGTCGTGGGGCGCGGAGCTTCATCTCGACGATTATCACGATGTCTTTGGGGAGGCGATTGGGGTCGTTTCCCTTTGTCTTTCTCCTTGTCGGAGGAAATAGGGGTGACGTTTTCCCAATGACACACTTCCCTTCTTCTGTGCTCACTTGAACTCGTGCAGATTAATTGTCTCGGTCTTGAGGGGCAGTGGGTTTTTCTTTCCAGACGCTATACTCGCGAGCTTTGGGGTCTGTGGCAAGTTTCTAGGAGGACCTGGCTCGGGCCTGTTGCTCCATAGCCTTTTGCATGAGGCGCTATGCCTTCTAAATGCCTTGAGGAGTACAATCTATTGCCAGAATCCGTGTTGCCACTGTGATGTTTTTGGAAGGTGTCACCATGAACCTGCGGCTAGAACTATCAATGTACGGTGGATTGCAAAGCTGGACCGCAGGAGGAGCCCTAGGACGAGCCTTGGGTGGGTCTTTGGTTGGGACTGCAGCATTCGGCGTTAATGAAGTTAATGCTCCGGGTCACTCTAGGGTTTTTGACCAGCTCTTTCCTCTTGGCAGACATCATCTCCATGTACTCTGCTTTGAGTTTCTTGACTCTCTTCAAAGTAGCTTCAGTATAGTCTCCTAGCTGGTGTCTACAATGTAGGTTGCTTCCATCATGGGATTCTTCCAGAGTTCATCGAGTTTGGCGACTTCCCGCACTTTCTCATAAGTGATGGGAGTTGGAGAGAGTTTGCCATATTTCTCCCCATTAGGCACGCCATAGGGGAAAGGGTTGACAAAGGTTCCATCCCTTAGTTCCGCGTACCACCGCAAAAAGCGGGAACGGTGGAGTAGGGGTCCTAAAATGCGGATCATCCTCTTCCTCTTGACTCTCTAGGACCGGATCATGATGTCGGATCTTCAGAGCCTCCCATCAGGATCTTACGCCATCCTTATACCTAACTCGGCCATGTTCTATACTCGAGAGTAGGTGGAAACATTAACGTATCTATCTTTTCGCTCCCCTCCTGCCTATCCCTATGGATTTGAATCCAGAAGCAAGGGCACCACTTCGCATATCTATTTCGATTTCCTATTTTGATAGATAATGGAAGAACTGCAAGTTTTTAATGTTTATCTAATCATTTGCAGTGGATGATATTACTGGTATAGCTTAGCTTTTGATTCCCTTAGTCCAATGATGTTAAAATATCCCCTTTCCAGCCACCATATAGGTTGGAGGGTTGTTATGGCTCCAACTCCCGGTGCATTATCCATTTGATCATCATCAATGCCATGATCTATCTTGAATTGATTATTAACCTTTTGTTTGTAGAGAAGCGTTGGTATTCTAGTTGGTATTCTAGTCTGATAGACCTGGTTCTTGTGAATAGCCTGCTCCTCTTAGATTCTTCACCTGCTAGTTCTAAGTAACCATTTTGGCTTGTGGTTGGTCTGATGGTGTTTGAAAAATAGTCCTTGGATTCGGTAGTTTGTGTTGATGTTCTTGAGTAATTCAAGAATGTTTTTTGGTTGCTTTGTTGAGCAAAGATAGATGGAATGTCTTGATTTGTTTCAACTGTCGACAACCTCTACTTGTAGTCCTTTGATTGATGTCATGGGCTTGACACCTTACTGATTGCATGTAATGACTGAGCTTCTTCCGTGTGGATCATCTCTCTAGTTCAAGTTTCAACTTATAACTTGTGCATATCCCCTTGGGGATGAGCTCGGCTGGTTACTTGGCATGCACTCTAGGCTAGCTTGTTTTATTCAAAAAAAAATCTTTTGTTACTGCTGTTAATTCCATGGTTACAATTTACTTTACTGAAGCTTTTCATTTCTTTGTACGTTACTTATAATTCACTTGTCCATTATTGTTCTATTAATTGATGATTCTGTAATTATCTTGATTGTTAGTGTCAAAATCCTTTCCATTTCTCTGTTTTCCCTTTCTTCAATTCCAATTGAGATTGGCACCTTTTTCCTTGATCTTGTTTATTGTAATAGTGTTTCAGGTGTTGTCAAACTTCTCTGCCTAGCTTCATATTTCAGCAAAATGGATGTTAGATAGTGCCACTCTTAATGTTGATGAACATTTCTCACTTGGTCATTTAATTGATGATCTTGGTTCCTTGTATTCCGATTTGCCTTTCTTTTTACAAACATAGATTCTAGGATTATTCCTAGAGTCTATTTGTCAAGCTCATATAGTAAAATGCCTCATCAATTTTGGTGTTGGCAACATTTTAACATTAAACTCTCTTTTTTAGTTGTGTTTGTGTGCAGGTTTGAAGACTAGAGATTGGAGACTCTTTAGTATAGGTTTAGTATAGGGTTACTATCCATTGTATTCAAATTGTAAAGATTCAAATTTATAATCTTCTTTTTATTCAAATTATGTGTAAAGACAATGTAATGTCTCAAATATTAATAAAGTGTGCGTCTGCTCTATTGTAAAAGTTCTTTACTTTTAATGTTTGAGTTATAGGGTATTTTGAATTCAAATTTAAATGTAAGATTCAAATTTCAGTTTTTGAATTCAAAATATCCTAGATGCCATTGTTTTCCATGTTTCCCCTTTTCTGCTAAATATCAACAAAGGTTCTCTTGAATCAAAACTTAGTCTTGATGACAAAACTCTAATTCATCACAACTATGTCGTGATCTCGATCACTTTGAGTTTTCAATCGAAGAAAAAAAACCCATATTTTTAAAGATGAATGCACAAATCCTAGATTTACTCTCGCGTGCCCTATAAACCTGGGGTGTTACAAGTAGTACACCTGGATACATATTGGGACGTAATATTACTACTTATCTTTTCTCAATAGTTTAGTTTTCTAGTTACTTTTAGGGTGGAAATCTGCACAGAACTTTACAGTTATGAGATTTGGATACATAATTTGTATAGAATACCTGAATTTGACCTATAATTATAATTCAACATCTAGGCAGATTTTGAGGTTTGACATTTTGACTTTCTTTTGCATGGTACTATGGATGTTTTGTTTTGGATAGTGCGCTTTCCCTATAACCTTAACTAGAAGGATACCCGCGCTGCAGCGGGAATCTTCTAAGAAATTATATTGTCTAAATGAAATGGTATAATACATATGTGATATGAATTGTCTATAGAACTATGCAATATTCAAATGGTCAAAATAGTTGAGATGCTAAATTTAATTCACATTATTTCTTATATTTGATGGCTATAAATTAGCTATGTGGACATTTTAATCAAAAAATAGCGACATAGATAGCTTGCATGCAAGGATACATCAATAATGAATGTTAGTGGCGGTGACATGGACATTTGATTGGTAATGGAATAGATGATGTGGACGGCTTGCATGTAGAGATAGACTTACATTAATTGCAGTTAGTGGGGTTTTGCTTTATAAAAAGTATAGATATGCATTTTCTTTGATGCACTTATTAAATAAGAAATGGACCTGTGACGTGCAACCAAAAGTAAAAATACACAAACCACCATATGAAAACGTGAAAGGAAAAATACATATTTATAGCGATGTTAATAAATTACACACACAGCAACACGCACGAGTTTCTTTAGTCTCCATTAGGTTTCCTCGAAGTCCCTAAGTTTCCAGTGGCCATCAGGTCCCCTGACCATGCACTTGTTATTCACCACATGCCAGTTGGGCGGCACAGGGTACTTGTCCTTCAACGCATCGGCGCCCTTGTTCACCAACGCCACGTCGCGGTCCACCATCAGCCGGAACCCGCCAGCGGAGCCCTGGTGTCCGGCGACGCCGTGCAGGTAGCACTCGAGGTTGTGGCGCGTCTGCACGGTGCCTGGCTGCTTCAGGTACGGAGACCGTCCCGTGTCGATGGGCAGCGCCGCCGTTGCCGAGTCCACGTACCCGATCGGTGGGTACAACGGCACCACGTCACCGTAGTTCCTCACGTGGAGGGCGCGGAGGTTCGGGAACGACGCGAATGCGGATCGGAATTTATCGTCGCCGACATGCGGGCTCGCGAACAGGATCGCCGTCACCGGGCACGGCGGTTGGTTGGAGGTGGACGGGGGCGGGACGTTGATGCCGTGGGCGACGATGTCAACGGCGTTGAGGGTCGCGAGGGAGCCGCCGAGGCTGTGGCCGGTGACGGTGATGCTCGTCGCCTCGTCCTTGTGCACCTCCATTAGCCTCCGGATCTCCTCGATGACCTGCATACATGTTATGCGTGCACGCTTAGTGCACCAGTTAAGTATCGTTGGCGTGTTTGATAGTTGTCCTAACGGATCAGATAGCTGAATTGAATCGAAAGATGCAACAGCACACACAGCTTTCATGTGTCGATCGACCCAACAAATTTGACGTTGGGAGATGGAATTGTCGAAGGAACTAACGGCACGCTGCCCGAACTTGTAGAAGGTGGGGCCCGGCTCCGATCGCATAACACCACCATAGGCCACTTCTAAATTTGCTTACATTTCAGTAAAATAAATCCATCTCTTCCATGTAGCTAACATATAGCTTTCAACTTTTCAAGTGTTAAAGTAGCTGCCTACCTATTTATCTGACCCTCATGAAGTACTTAGTTTTACCGTAAAAGAAGCACTTTAGTTTCTCAAGAAAAAAAAAGAATGCTAAAACACTTCACAAGTACGTGGAAAAGGCTCCGAGAGCGGCAAAACTACGGTGCACATGGGTCTACATTCTCTCCTCTCCATGTTTTAGGGAATATTGTGCATGCACATCTCCCTCCTCCCATATGTGATATAAGTTTAAATTTTCTATCTTTTGTAGCCTTTGAGCCAAACTCTAATTTGTGAACAATTTGGATATTTGGGTTTCTAATGAAGAGACCTTCAAAACAAGTCCAATGCTGAATAAATTTTGATAATATTTAAAAATTAACTTTTGAAACTTGTTGAAACTTAAAAAACCTTTATGACACCAGGTGATTTTTTTTGTTGAAACATTTTCTTATCATGTTTCAAAATCCATCATGACTTTTCATTGTGTTTCAAAATTTAGATTTGTACTTTGTTGAAAAAAACCCTATTTTGAGCTTGTTTGGAAGATATCGTCAAAACACACATGTTCAAACCGGTTTATAATTTGATAATTATTCCAGCGCTTACAACCAGTTTAAACCTATGATTAAAATTTAATTAGGTGTACCGGTGCATAGAGAGGGAAAAGATTCCTTTGCAGCATGTGCATGCAAAAAGAGGGCGCATGCATTAGCTAAATCCATTTCTCAAAATGCTCGCACCTTCCGGCAATCAAGCGTACGTTTCAGCAAATGAAGGCAGCAACGTTCACCTGATCTCTGGCGCTTGCCTGGTTGTACTTGGAGTCCTCGTCGCTGGTCGTGTACACCGACAGGAAGCCGTGGTGCACCATGGCGCCCCCGTTGTCCGCAGCCGCGGGGCCGAGCACCGGCGCGGCGGACGTCGGGGTGAAGTCCAGATCATTCACCCACTCCAGGCTCTCGACGGTGCCGCGCCAGGCAACGAGGATGTCGCGCCGGCCGAGCGCCGCCACGCCCTCGTCCGTGGCCACGGCCACGTAGCCCATCCAGTTGGACTCCCGGCTCCACGGCTCCTCCAGAAGCGCCGGCAGCGGCAGAACGAAGAAGGCGTCCGGCACGGACGTTGAGGACAAGAGCGGCGGCGGCATAGTGATCTTGCGCAGCAGGAGACCGCAGGTGGCGTAGAAGAACTTGGTGACGGCGTAGAGGCCCGGGCGGGAGACACCGGCGCTGGCGAGCAGGTCTGCATGGCCGTAGATGCATGAGCCGGCGTGCGGCGAGCGGCGCTGGGAGTTGAACCCGTCGTAGGTGGCCTCGGCGAGCTCGCCGTAGGCGAGGATGGAGGCGCGCAGGTCCGGGTCCAGCGGATCCAGCAGCCCCTCCCAGGAGCCCGAGCCCTGGAGCTCGCGCCACCGGCTGGCGATACTCCCGAGCGTCGGACTCGTCGACGACATCGTTGGCATCAGCGCCGGACCGGCGCGCGCGATGGGAGTTTGTTCTTGTTGTCGAGTGGTGGTGGGCGGCGAGCGGCGAGCCGTATTATGAGCCTATGATTGGTGTTTGGCTAGTATCTTGCGCACTGATATTTATACCGTTGCTCATCGTCTATCGGGTATCGGCACATGGTACTGGACTACTCGTGTTGTGGGCTTGTGCCTCGGCTGTCGGCACACGAGTTACGGCAGAGAGGCGTATCGGTGTGGTCTATTGTGTGATATATTGTCTGACCGATCGATGCCCTTAGATTACACTACCCTAGTAGTAGAACGGATTTTCAGAACCCGGTTGTTAAAATCTCGCACGTTGACACCATTTCATGATTTTTGTACTGTAGTAAAGTATGCTAAACTTTAGTGGGAACAGGCGGGAGGTCTGGGCCAAGTCCAAATCATTCAAAAAGAAAATCTGAAAACTTACATTGCCATTTCTAAAACCGATAGCAGAACGGCCACATTACTTGACGGGAATTTGCATGGACAAGCTTCAACTCAATACTTTTGTGTGTGTGTGTGTGTGTGTGTGTTTGGCCAAGATCTTACAAAACTTACAAATATGTTTTTGATAAGATCTAAAAAAAAAGATATCACACAATTTTATGTGTAATTGAGAAAAAAGGAGGCAGTATGTTTCTATGTTCGGTGTACAGAGTTGCAACGATCACCATACCGTTTTCTTGTTCGAGGTCCACACTGACAACTCGCTGCTGTTGGTGGGAATCTTGTGATCAGTTATATTCATCTCGCGTCCGTTGAGAAACCTGCTGCCGGCGCCGGCAACAATGGCTTCGGACAGTTGGCTGGTCTTCAGCTAGCTGCGTGCAGGTGTTTCCGGTCAGCCGATGAATTGCGTGCAAGCCTCAGTTGCTTGCACCCACCAACCAGCGTCAGAGTTTCTGAACATGACACAAAGTCAGTTGCATCATCTTCTTGATGTAGATATCAGATATTTAGTAGATTGGCACAGAGAGAAAAAAACAACTTGGTCTTTTTTTTTCAAAAGAAGTGCAAACTATACACAAGTGCAGTGAAAATCGAACTGACAGCGCGTCTCGCGTCTCGCGTCAGTGTCCTGTCGCGTGGCTCGTGTCTCGCGGTGCGCAGAAGCAGCGTTCCTCGTACCACACTGAAAGCGCGGTCTGTGGAGCAGAGCCTGGCTCGTTGCGTCAGGCCGTGGTAGGCTGTCCGATCCGTCGAGTTATCATGTCAGGGGTAGATATCGGCTAAATTTGAAGATGGCAATGTCTTATATTCGTTTTTGGTGAGTCTATCCTCTTTGATCCTCTATTTTCCTCCTATCACAGAAGAGATAATGTACGAGAGCCTCAAGATGAGAACGGTGTCAAATAGCTTCTCTTCTTTTCAGGGAAATCAATCCAACAGTGTACCTAACTATCTTTCCACTAGCTGAATATATTCCCTTTATCGAAAAAAAATCTTTCCGCTAGCTGAAGCTACAGCAACAACTCAACATCGTTCACCACTAGTGCACTTAATCTTATATATAGTATTAGATTTTTAGTTAGCGGTAGTAGACAAATTTCTTTTGTGAAAGTGAATCGTTCATACAATAGGGAAGTCATTGTCTTGCAAATTTCGCAAGAACAGAGTTTCAAACTAGGATGTGGCTTGGCTCCTTTCCTAATTGTGTTGCTCAGGAACTGAACCATGACCTCGATGTAATCCCTTCAGCTTAATATATTCCGCTTTTACCCGCAAAAGAAAACTACCTTTCCGCTAGCTGCTTATACATTTTGCTAGATATACTCTGCTTGTACATTCACAGGCAGAGTTTGCAAATAGACGGTTCTACCTCCAACCTGTCAAAGCGATTGACATTGCCATTTGCCAGTTCCAAGCATAATTAAGCTGCTTACACGTTCAGAAGATAAAACGTTACCTCCTTCATAATCAACCTGATTGGCTAAAACGTGTAACACAAGCTCATCTTTAGTTCCAATCGATGGCATTCCATAGAGTAGTTGGGAATGGGATCTCGTCATAGAGAGAGGAAAGTATTGGTCGTCGCCAGCCAGGATCTTGAGACCGTGAAAGCATATAGATCTGGAAAAGCTTTGGCCGACTACGACTGCAACAAGAAAGGCGATATCCATGTCCGATTTTGGTTGTGCATTCATCACGCCCCAATCCTTCAAAGTTCATACAGTATCAATCAATTGCCTTCTCCAAACCCCTCTTTTTCATCCCGCCAGTGTCTGTTGCTTCCACGATTTGGAAGTTAGTTGGCACCAATCCTGTACGCGCACGCATCATTCGATGACAAAACGGGTTCTTAACAGTGCACAACAAACATCAACTGCTACTAAACAGCAGCGCCGGCCACATCAGTACCACAATAGCAGGTTAACACGCGAAACGACAGAAATGAATCACGCGGCAACACAGCACAGATTTCAGGTTCACCGTACTGTCGACCGCGGCACCAACTAAGGCATGTCCAGCGAACCCATCCGGGGTGCTGCACGCTCCAGCGGGGCGATTTAAATGGAATGATGCATCCGTCGTGACCTATCGAACCATTAAATTTGGAGAACCGATGCGTCGATATAGACGGAGCGGATGTCCTTCCGTGTCCGGCCGAACGGAGGGAGGGCCCGGCAGCGGCCCAACAGCCTTCTTCCTCTAGCCATCAATGAAAGTAGGCTGATTGTAAATCTGTCCGCACGCATGCTCTCTTGCTCTGGCCGCGCAGCCCGACTCATGCTCTCCTGCTCTGCCCGTGCCGCCCGACGCCTACCCGCATCAATGTTGGCGTTTCGATCTAAAATGGTCAAAGTGGGAGAGGCCAGAGTCAGCCACCATCGTCCTTGTCACCACCGCCATCCCCGCCATCGTCGCCTGACCCAATCGCCATCGGCCTCTCTAGTTTCGAGTTCGGCTTCACCATCCACGCAAGCATGGGTTGGGACAGGCTGCAACTGCCCCGGAGGTTTGCGTCGATAGTCGATTGGAAAGATCCACACGATGTCATACTACGTGTGTCCGGCGGCGCGACCGACCAGTTGTCGGTGGAGGTGTTGTTCGACGGCCAGGGGCAAATGTTCCTCCACAACGGCTAGAGGCGCTTCGTCCGCACGCACTGGCGGATCTATGTGAGGGCAAACCCGGGCCATGGCCTGCCCAGCCCAAGAGTGGAACAAAAAGTTATGCCTATGCCTTTATCTGTAAAAAGCCCATTAACCCAGCTGAGTAGATACGGGAGCTGTTGTTTGGTTCGATTCAGTTCGCCGCCTTGCCCCATGTTCTTCTTTGTTTCCTGCTTGCTTGTACACGATGCTGTCCATGGCCGTAGTTTAGGTCTACTGCTGAGTGCCAACCTTCCGCCAGCCGACCGGCTGCCGGTGACTGAGCGGCGGAGGTAGCAGCCGAAACGCCGGAGCGACTCGATCTGGCGACCATCCAGCAGGAGCGGATACCAACAGGCCCCACGCGACCAAGCCCTAGGCAGGAGGCGCAGGTCGGCAACGGCCAGGCTGCCGGCAGCTAGCACCGGCGGGCGGCGGCGATCCGGTCATCCGGGGCAGGCACACAACCGCAAAACTGCAAGCCCGCAACAACTTGCTCCAATTCTTCTCAGGCAAGGCGCACGCCGCATTGCAAAACTGGCAGTAATTCAGTTTTCCCCAAATCTCTTCACATCAAAACTGCATCTAAAAATTGTCTGTTACTCACTTCAGTGTTAACAATTTGACACCATGAATAATCAAATTCGTTGTTGTTTACAAATGCAATCTGTAGTTTCAAGTATGTAACTCCATGTCTCCATGTCTCCATAGCTGCTTCATACCGAATGATCAAACTGAATCTTGGTAATTTGGCATGCTTTATTTTGTTTTGGGGTGATTCGTCACATATGTATGATCTGATGGATCAAAAGTATGCAGTATATTGACTAATGCCTAATGTACATGGCTCAGAATTGAATTTTTTATGTTCTGCTTTAGCTTGGCCCGCCCAAGATTTTCTTTGTAGGTCCGCCGCTGTCCGCACGCACGCCATTTATGTTGGGCACTACGTCGTCTTCAAGTACGACGGCCATAACATTCGCACTGTCAAGGTCTACAACGAGACAATGTGCCACCGCCACTACCACGCCAATGAGGATGGCTAGGAGAGGGCAAGATGAAGACGATGTAGTCTTCTACTATGTTTTATTACTTTCTAGTTTATTGTACCAGTTTTTTCGAAATTGAGAGTTTAGCCCTAGCCTCTGTGTCATTATGACACACACATATTTTTATTACAAAGTTCAAAGATTCAGTACGTTACAATCATGGATCACAGAGGGTTGAGACATGTACCAACCATATGAAGAAAAATAGCATGAAAAGACTGCATTTATGATTCTACTAGTGCGACGCTACCCAATAGCTAGGTAGTAGAAATCCTGCCAATAGCCATATGTTCCCACTTGATCCTCCGGGAGAATATTGGACCATAGGAGGATCCAATGCATAGCCAGAATAACCTGCAAAAAAAAGTTATACTTTGTTCTGTTAAAGATCATATCGTTTCTACAAGTCCATATAGACCAACATAAAGCTGGGGCACCAATGCGAATTCTAGCTTTAGTCATCTTATCAATCCCATTCAACCAATTCCTGAACTTATTCGTGATATTCATTGGAGGTGGTATATCATACATGAAGAATATCATCCGCCATATTAAACGAGCAAAGGGACATGAGAGAAAACAAATGTTGAACCGTCTCATCACAACCACAAAAACAACATGTTTTACGTCCGCTCCACGTCCTTTTTCCCAAATTGTCTTTTGTTAGCAAAACTTTGTTGCTTAAGAACCACATAAATATCTTAATTTTAAGCGGTGTTTTCAACTTCCAAAGGTACTTATGTAAGAGTCTTGTGTTGTCATTCATCAAGTCAAGATACATAGATTTGATAGTAAACAGACCGGTAGGGGATAGTTTCCACACAAATTTATCAGGTTCATTAGAAAGCTCGACCATCATGAGTCGCTGACATAAATGTTACCCGTCATTCCATTTTCTAACAGTTAAAACCCTTCTGAACCCAATATTCCCAATATTCACAGTGGGGTTTGAGCAAGAACATTGGTCACTAAAACATTTTTGTGGTGTAAAATGTTATATAATGATGGATATTGTTGCGTCAGAGATGTATTGCCCAACCACACATCATCCCAGAAACGTATGGTTGCACCATCTCCGAGCTTAAAAGAACCTCTACTAAAAAACTCATCCTTCACATGCATTCGGTCTTCCAAAATGGAGAGTCAGTAGGTTTCGCTTCTACTTATGATAGGGTTTTATTGAGAACGTATTTGTTTTGAATCAATTCTTGCTAGACACCTTCTTCATTAAGAAGTTTTAAAAGCCATTTGCCAAGTAAACACTTATTTTTTATTTCTAAAAATTAATAAATCTACAGAACATAATAAGCAGGTAACAATAGTGTCATGCCTCAATAATAAATTAACTATTGTCTCATGCCTCACTTAGCCAAATTGTGCAAGGATGAAGACATCAACCTCTTAATAAGTTTAAAATCTATATTGAAAAGTATGTAAAGTAATGGATTTCTTTTTAATATAATTGAAAGATGTGTTTGAATCAACAATAGTCCAATATCTGAATAAGCCAAACAATAAATAGTACAATACAATGAATAGTCACACAATAGTTCACAAATGAAAATAAATAATTACAAACACCCATTTTCAGATGAAGTTTGTGTCACACGGTCTAAGGTACACCAATTTTGATACAACAGATTGCACACGGAGGAAGGATGAAGGCAATGAAACTTGTAGTGAAAGGAATTGGGTAGCACTTCCGATTTGAACATATCAAAAACTATGTATTCAAAATGTCTCCTTCAAGTCTTCTGCAATATCATCATCTTCAACCACATTTTAAATTGCAACAAGGAACAATATCTTCTTACTAACTTTCTTGCTTCGGAGAACCTGCACGAGATCTTCATCTTCGCCAATTTGACGAAATCTTTCTTCTTGAAGTGCCACCACCTTAAATGTGCCTGCTGATTTGAGCCCCAAGCTATATTCTGCTTTACCTTCTAAATAATGCGATCAACAGATATTCGGTACAAATCGACCATGATTTCTCTATGATGCGACTCCGCATCCATTTGTTGGCCACCATCGAGTACCACATTGTAAGGTTCCACTTGCAAATCAACAAGATACATTGATTTATGATCAGCAACAACTATTTCACAAAATATTAACACCACTGAAACCACCCTTTGCATCAACGCCACTGGCACTGGCACCACCCTCTGGATCAATAGCACTAACCTCTGGTGCACCCACATCATCAACCATAGCAAAGAGGCCCAACTTACGATTAACTTTATACTTTTCCCAAATCTATAACAGTTGATATGAGTGCTCAAGTTGTTCGTGCACCAGATTCTTGTTCATACACACTAATTTAGTCTTCTATTTGGAGCCCTAAGAAATCTTGGTATGAAGAATATCAACCAACTTCGAATCTGACACAATCTCACTGCTATTCACAACCAATTCGCGAAGCCACATTCTTCTCTAGGTCATAATCTAGTTTTGCGATGTACTCATGAACTCATATTGATAGTTTCTATAGAAAAGTGGGATCAATTCTTGTCAACAGTTATGCAATAAATAATTAGAGTAAATTCAATTATTTCTCTACGATGATAGTTGAATCTAGCAATGCTAAGAAAAATCACCTCTAGTTTCTCTCGATGATAGTTGAAGCCGCTGCCCCTTCAATCATAGGGATCTTCAGTACTGCTGTAGGCATGAAGTGTCGTCGCGCCACAGCCGGCGCCGGAGCCGCTGTCTAGCTAGCTCTTTGCTTGTTGTTGGTTTGCGGCGATGGCCCCGCCGGGCTAGCTCTTCGTTTGTTGTTGCTCGGTCCTGGTTTGTTGTTGCTCGGTCCTAGTTTGTTGTAAGAACTCTAGCTGCTCTCCTACCTCCTAGCTCCCGCCTCTTCCATTCGCGTTGCTCCTCTCGTCCACGAGGCCGAGTAGGCTGCTCCCTTCAACTTGCTATCCATGTGCATCCGGAATTCTCGTGGGCCTAGAGGTCTAGGGTTTGGAGGGTCAAAGAAGGGGATCTCGGCTGTACTAACAGCAGGTGGACTTGACACATAAGGCCTACACTTAACGGAGATAGTTGGACACGTAACGTTGAGCGCTGACAAATGGGACCCAACGGCACCATAACGGAGGGATATCACGACAACATCTGGTTTGGCCAACATTTGCTCAAGCAGGCCCTTCAAAGCAACTCGCTACCCAACTTTTCAAAATTCTACTATTATAAGGAACAATGAGCCTCGTGAGCTATCTCATGAAAATAGGAGGTATGCCTATCAATTATCCCCACAAACGCAGGCTAACGAGGAGGAAGCACGGAGTCCCGACATAGCTGGGCCGCAACAAGGGAGCCCATTTTTTTGGCACTGCTACGGAAGTAAGCCCAAAGATGCTAACGCGATAGAGAAACCTACTTGGTATCGTGTTTTCTGAGAATAAGTCCGATTCGGTTTCGCTCCACTCAAAAGAAAAAGAAAGAAATATATGTCCACCTGCCACGTCGCCCGGTCCTCTTTGCCAGCGCCATCAAAATCCCCTTTCCGGACGTCGCCAAATCAAACCAAACTAGGTCGACGAGTGACGACCGCCTTCTCTCGACACCGAACAGATCATCACCCCTTCTCTTAGTAACGAACTTGTAACTTTCCTGGATTTCCTCGATATCAATGTTTGTTCGCTCACATCTAACAACATAGATCTTTCTTGGTCAGGATTGATTGAGATTGGTCTGAGCTTCTCCGGCCGGTCCAAGCCATCCAAGGCTCATGGTTTCAACGACGAGCGCCAAGAGAAGGATGGTCGTAGCTTCGATTGGTGCGTCGATGCTGCCAGACGAGCTGATGACGGAGGTGCTCATGCGACTGCCTGTCAAATCCATCCTCCGCTTCCGCATCGTATGCCGGTCCTAGGCCGCGGCACTCTCCTCTGAGGACTTCTGCAGCCTCCACATGGCCAAGGAGGAAGATGAGGCAGCGGTGGTGCCACCCAAGCTGATATTCATCTCGCCGACACCTTCATTTGACTCCACTTGGGTGTACTCGGGCTCGTCAATGGACCCCAGCGACGTCTTGTTGTTCGCTCTCAATGGTGTGTGCACCGACTGTGCTGGGGCCTGACTCTCTTGCATGACCTAGTGGCGCCAGCCTACTATGTTTTCAACGCCGCCACACGGGCAGTCACCCCGCTGCCGCCTTGCCAACATGTGGTCTCTTCCACTGCTGGTCTCGGGTTTGACGCCAGCACCAAGGAATACAAGGTGGTGAGGCTATCTTCCGGGAATTCGTACAAGAAGCAGAGGATCAAGTGTGATGTGTACGTCCTCGATGGTGAGCACGGGGATCGGTGCTGGCCGGCTGCTGGAGGCGTGCCCTTCAGGTTCTGCAACTTTGATAGTGCTGCTGTTGCCACTGTAAGCTGTTGCAAACGTAAAAAAAGGCCGGTGTTTGCACATGGATTTCTGCATTGGCTTATTGACGCAGCTACTCTTCCCACAAGGCCAAGAGCTGTTGTCTTATCATTTTATCTACATGATGAGACGTTTAAGTGGATCCAGTCACCGCCCTTTG
This sequence comes from Lolium rigidum, assembly GCF_022539505.1. Lineage (NCBI taxonomy): Eukaryota > Viridiplantae > Streptophyta > Magnoliopsida > Poales > Poaceae > Lolium > Lolium rigidum. The sequence goes on along the minus strand of NC_061511.1, from coordinate 215,203,785 downwards.
AGGTATCACTATAAGGAGTGCACTTGGTGGAGCTTTCTGGCCACTTGTGCATAGTCTCGGACCTTCGTCCTCATGGTAGCATTCTGGATTTGGAAGATGAAGGACTACAACTCCGGTGATTGGTCACTCCAACATAGCATTGATTTGTTGCAGCACGTGGAAAGAGATTTGATCGATCCACAGATTATCAAAGTTGTTGGTTCTATTGGAGATTACAGATCTGAGGAGAAGGTAATCCTGGTCACGTCCAAACGCAAAGCGATTACCTATGATCCACTGTCTGGAATTTTGAAAAACATTCATTCAATAAGAGAAACTTCTTCACCTTACGAGACTGAGAAATCGACTCCTAGAGTCTGTTTATTTCAACAGTCTTGCTCCAGTGCATAAAACCGAGATTGCCTTGTTGTCTCTGCTGGCTAAAGCAATTAAGCAGATCTTGTTCTGACTCCCGGGTGATTTTGTCGTGCAGCTCAAACTTGTCAGCAAGCAGTGGCTTAGATTGATTGGGAGTGAAAGCTTCCTCAGATCTTACTATGCCCACAACAACATGGACAGGAGGCCAAAGATCATGTTGGTGGGCAATGGTGCTGGAGGCTTGGGTTTCAACTTTGCTCCTTTGAAGAAGTTACTTCGAGGGGCTCCTCCTGGTCAAGGTACATGGCTTAAAACAAATGTTGTCTCCAAGCCTTGTCATGGTATGAACCTCATAAGTACTGAGATGGACGACTATTTGTACAACACTTCCACCGGTTACCACTGTAGCTTCCGCACTTGAGTGCCGCTATACGATGTACTTGACCATGTACTCGAGATGATGCGTGGAAATCCATGTACATAAGAAAAACATGCTTTTGCAACTAGCAACAAGAATGCTATCATGGGGTTCAATCCATTGACGCAAGAGCATGTCGTTGTTCAAACTTTGTATCACTTCAAGGACTTCAAATCTCGTGAGTATTTTCTCACATGCTCAGTTATTACCCTTTGCTCAGGGCAATACAAGTTTGAACCGTCCCTGCCCTTGAATGCCATGCCACCAACCTATCTCTTTGGAGTTCTATACTGGATGAGTGAACCTAGGTTGGGCCAGAGTTACAAGAGGGTTGTTGTGACATTTGATATTCCAACACTGACGTTTTCTATCATCCCTTGCCCTCCATGTATCTCTATGTGGAGCGATGCAAGTCCTTGTCAACCGTTCGTGGTAGAGCTTGAGGGAACATTGTGTGTTGTCCTTGCAGATCCAGTTGTAGATGAATTAGATATTTGGAAGCTAGAGCATGATCGATGGGATAGAGCATATAAAGTATATCTGGATGGCTGGTTAGGTTATAGCTATGATTCCTTTGGAGTAAGTGTTGTGATGTTGTTAGCTGTTGATCCCAAAGATGGAAGCATCTTGCTCAATACAGGTATGAAGCTTGGTCTTTATGATCTAGTGAGGCGCACAATTGAGAACTTGTATGATGTTGACGAGGTGTTACGTTTACAGCAACGGCACACATTCTTCGATGAGTTACCGTACTCACAAGGGAAGCATTGCTCACCTCAGATGCCTTTGGAGGGAGAAAATCCAGCGGACAGTAAAATTCTGCCTTGGGTCCCCTTATTATATGAGGAGAGTCTGGCAAGTTATCCACGTGCGCCCATTGCAAGGGCGTTATACTGAGGAGTTGTCACTAGTTGAATATACTCGAGCAGTTTGATAGCACTTGGATTTTGCAAATTAGGTGGTGCAAACTGCAATGTACCATTCTCTTAGTTTATTAAAGATCTACTGTTGGAATATAAGTGTTCTAGCATTGTATTTTGTTTTCTGTGTTATGTCTTTATTCGTATTAATTTGGAGTCTTTCCGAAGAAAGATCTTGTCTCTTCTACTGTTCCAGTTTCCATCCAGGTTTATCAACACCTACAGGCTATCAGTTTATTACCGCCTAGTGCTAGGACAACATTCTAAATCTTGTGGAAGAGGCACCTAGACAAGAGAACTCAGAGAAAGGTAGGGAAATCATTAACAGGGTTATTACATTTACCTATAAGAAAATTGTATTATGTTACATGGTTTCAGCATTTTTTATAATGTTTTATTGAGTTTGATCGGAAAAAATCAGAAATAGTGTTGAACTCGTCATAGAAATGCAGCTAGTGCTAGTAGATACACTTGATTTCTAATTTGTGAACCAATTCGTGTAAAAATGATATAGAAATGCCAGTCTATCTTTAGTTGAGAACTACAAGTAACAAAGAAACAATAGCTTTTAAATGTCAGTCTATCATCAGTTAACAACCAGATTTTTCTAAATCTTCTGGAAGAGGCACCTAGGCAAGAGAACTCAGAGCAAGGTAGGGAAATAATTAACATGGTTATTACATTTACCTATAAGAAAACTGGATTATGTTACATGGTTTCGTTCTAGATTTGTTTCCACCTAACATTTTTTTAATGTTTCATTGAGTTTGATCGGAAAAAATCGGAAACAGTGTTGAACTCGTCATAGAAATGCAGCTAGTGCTAGTAGATACACTTGATTTCTAATTTGTGAACAAATTCGTGTAAGAAGGATATAGAAATGCCAGTCTATCTTCAGTTGACAACTACAAGCACTACAAGAAAAGTTGCCATGGCCGACGAAGTTGAAGTCGCGCTGTGGTTGCTGGTGTACCATGGCCGACGATTTTGGTCCCTCCGTGGTGCATGTCAAAACTTTTTTTTCTCGTTTTTGAGGCCACCTAGCCCGACGAAAGCGGCCAAAACGTGGCGTATGGTGGCCCGGGACGTGGTGCATCTCGAAATCTCGGGTTCGCCGGCCGAGTCAACGCAAATCCGCACCGCCGAGGGATGTAGGGCCCAGATGGCAGCCTCTCTGGCATTGTTTTTTTTCTACATCGCGCCATCTCGTTCAACGTTCTCCGATCGAGCCGTTTACGATGCAGGATCATGGGTCCCGCATGTCATCCTCTATGAACCAAAATTCTTTCTATTCTTGGATTTTTTTTGACCCCCTGATTTCTGGCTACTTCCTTTTTCTTTTGATCCCTTGCCGCCTTGGAAACGTTGAGACCGCTGCTGCTAAATGGGACCCGCATGTCATCCTCTATGTGCAATCAACTTTCTTTTCTTGGAGTTTTTTTGGCACCTCAAATTTGGTCACTTGCCTTTTCTTTCGATCCCCTGCCGCCTCTCAAACGGTGATACCGCTGCTGCTAACTCGGGACCCGCATGTCATCCTCTATGTACTATAAAACTTTCTTTTCATGGATTATTTTTGGCACCTCAAATTTGGTCACTTGCCTTTTTCTTTCGATCCCCGCCGCCTCTCAAACGGTGATA